>NC_054486.1:27689811-27837311 GCF_017639515.1 Carcharodon carcharias
TGTTGGGTGGTTTAGTTGGATGGTGATGTTGGGTGGTTTAGTTGGATGGTGATGTTGGGTGGTTTTTTAGTTGGATGGTGATGTTTGTGGGTTTAGTTGGATGGTAGGGTTGTTGGGTGGTTTAGTTGGATGGTGATGTTGGGTGGTTTAGTTGGATGGTGATACTGGGTGGTTTTAGTTGGATGGTGATGTTGGGTGGTTTAGTTGGATGGTGATGTTGGGTGGTTTAGTTGGATGGTGATGTTGGTTGGTTGTTGGATGGTGATGTTGGGTGGTTTAGTTGGGATGGTGTTGTTGGGGTTGTGGTTTAGTTGGATGGTGATGTTGGGTGGTTTAGTTGGATGGTGATGTTGGGTGGTTTAGTTGAGATGGGGGGTGATGTTTTGAGTGGTTTAGTTGGATGGTGATGTTGGGTGGTTTAGTTGGATGGTGTTTGTTGGGTGGTTTAGTTGGATGGTGATGTTGGGTGGTTTAGTTGGATGGTGATGTTGAGTGGTTTAGTTGGATGGTGATGTTGGGTGGTTTAGTTGGATGGTGATGTTGGGTGGTTTAGTTGGATGGTGATGTTGGGTGGTTTAGTTGGATGGTGATTTGTTGGGTGGTTTAGTTGGATGGTGTGATGTTGGGTGGTTTAGTTGGATGGTGATGTTGGGTGGTTTAGTTGGATGGTGATGTTGGGTGGTTTAGTTGGATGGTGATGTTGGGTGGTTTAGTTGGATGGTGATGTTGGGTGGTTTAGTTGGATGGTTGATGTTGGGTGGTTTAGTTGGATGGTGATGTTGGGTGGTTTAGTTGGATGGTGATGTTGGGTGGTTTAGTTGGATGGTGATGTTGGGTGGTTTAGTTGGATGGTGATGTTGGGTGGTTTAGTTGGATGGTGATGTTGGGTGGTTTAGTTGGATGGTGATGTTGGGTGGTTTAGTTGGATGGTGATGTTGGGGTGGTTTAGTTGGATGGTGATGTTGGGTGGTTTAGTTGGATGGTGATGTTGGGTGGTTTAGTTGGATGGTGATGTTGGGTGGTTTAGTTGGATGGTGATGTTGGGTGGTTTAGTTGGATGGTGATGTTGGTGGTTTAGTTGGATGGTGATGTTGGGTGGTTTAGTTGGATGGTGATGTTGGGTGGTTTAGTTGGATGGTGATGTTGGGTGGTTTAGTTGGATGGTGATGTTGGGTGGTTTAGTTGGATGGTGATGTTGGGTGGTTTAGTTGGATGGTGATGTTGGGTGGTTTAGTTGGATGGTGATGTTGGGTGGTTTAGTTGGATGGTGATGTTGGGTGGTTTAGTTGGATGGTGATGTTGGGTGGTTTAGTTGGATGGTGATGTTGGGTGGTTTAGTTGGATGGTGATGTTGGTGGTTTTTAGTTGGATGGTGATGTTGGGTGGTTTAGTTGGATGGTGATGTTGGGTGGTTTTAGTTGGATGGTGATGTTGGGTGGTTTAGTTGGATGGTGATGTTGGGTGGTTTAGTTGGATGGTGATGTTGGGTGGTTTAGTTGGATGGTGATGTTGGGTGGTTTAGTTGGATGGTGATGTTGGGTGGTTTAGTTGGATGGTGATGTTGGGTGGTTTAGTTGGATGGTGATGTTGGGTGGTTTAGTTGGATGGTGATGTTGGGTGGTTTAGTTGGATGGTGATGTTGGGTGGTTTAGTTGGATGGTGATGTTGGGTGGTTTAGTTGGATGGTGATGTTGGGTGGTTTAGTTGGATGGTGATGTTGGGTGGTTTAGTTGGATGGTGATGTTGGGTGGTTTAGTTGGATGGTGATGTTGGGTGGTTTAGTTGGATGGTGATGTTGGGTGGTTTAGTTGGATGGTGATGTTGGGTGGTTTAGTTGGATGGTGATGTTGGGTGGTTTAGTTGGATGGTGATGTTGGGTGGTTTAGTTGGATGGTGATGTTGGGTGGTTTAGTTGGATGGTGATGTTGGGTGGTTTAGTTGGATGGTGATGTTGGGTGGTTTAGTTGGATGGTGATGTTGGGTGGTTTAGTTGGATGGTGATGTTGGGTGGTTTAGTTGGATGGTGATGTTGGGTGGTTTAGTTGGATGGTGATGTTGGGTGGTTTAGTTGGATGGTGATGTTGGGTGGTTTAGTTGGATGGTGATGTTGAGTGGTTTAGTTGGATGGTGATGTTGGGTGGTTTAGTTGGATGGTGATGTTGGGTCGTTTAGTTGTATGATGATATTGAGTGGTTTAGTTGGATGGTGATGTTGGGTGGGTTGGTGGTTGGATAGTGATGTTGGGTGGTTTAGTTGGATGGTGATTTTGGGTGGTTTAGTTGGATGTTGATATTGGGTGGTTTAGTTGAATGGTGATGTTGGGTGGTTTAGTTGGATGGTGATGTTGGGTGGTTTAGTTGGATGGTGATGTTGGGTGGTTTAGTTGGATGGTGATGTTGGGTGGTTTAGTTGGATGGTGATGTTGGGTGGTTTAGTTGGATGGTGATGTTGGGTGGTTTAGTTGGATGGTGATGTTGGGTGGTTTAGTTGGATGGTGATGTTGGGTGGTTTAGTTGGATGGTGATGTTGGGTGGTTTAGTTGGATGGTGATGTTGGGTGGTTTAGTTGGATGGTGATGTTGGGTGGTTTAGTTGGATGGTGATGTTGGGTGGTTTAGTTGGATGGTGATGTTGGGTGGTTTAGTTGGATGGTGATGTTGGGTGGTTTAGTTGGATGGTGATGTTGGGTGGTTTAGTTGGATGGTGATGTTGGGTGGTTTAGTTGGATGGTGATGTTGGTGGTTTAGTTGGATGGTGATGTTGGGTGGTTTAGTGGATGGTGATGTTGGGTGGTTTAGTTGGATGGTGATGTTGGGTGGTTTAGTTGGATGGTGATGTTGGGTGGTTTAGTTGGATGGTGATGTTGGGTGGTTTAGTTGGATGGTGATGTTGGGTGGTTTAGTTGGATGGTGATGTTGGGTGGTTTAGTTGGATGGTGATGTTGGGTGGTTTAGTTGGATGGTGATGTTGGGTGGTTTAGTTGGATGGTGATGTTGGGTGGTTTAGTTGGATGGTGATGTTGGGTGGTTTAGTTGGATGGTGATGTTGGGTGGTTTAGTTGGATGGTGATGTTGGGTGGTTTAGTTGGATGGTGATGTTGGGTGGTTTAGTTGGATGGTGATGTTGGGTGGTTTAGTTGGATGGTGATGTTGGGTGGTTTAGTTGGATGGTGATGTTGGGTGGTTTAGTTGGATGGTGATGTTGGGTGGTTTAGTTGGATGGTGATGTTGGGTGGTTTAGTTGGATGGTGATGTTGGGTGGTTTAGTTGGATGGTGATGTTGGGTGGTTTAGTTGGATGGTGATGTTGGGTGGTTTAGTTGGATGGTGATGTTGGGTGGTTTAGTTGGATGGTGATGTTGGGTGGTTTAGTTGGATGGTGATGTTGGGTGGTTTAGTTGGATGGTGATGTTGGGTGGTTTAGTTGGATGGTGATGTTGGGTGGTTTAGTTGGATGGTGATGTTGGGTGGTTTAGTTGGATGGTGATGTTGGGTGGTTTAGTTGGATGGTGATGTTGGGTGGTTTAGTTGGATGGTGATGTTGGGTGGTTTAGTTGGATGGTGATGTTGGGTGGTTTAGTTGGATGGTGATGTTGGGTGGTTTAGTTGGATGGTGATGTTGGGTGGTTTAGTTGGATGGTGATGTTGGGTGGTTTAGTTGGATGGTGATGTTGGGTGGTTTAGTTGGATGGTGATGTTGGGTGGTTTAGTTGGATGGTGATGTTGGGTGGTTTAGTTGGATGGTGATGTTGGGTGGTTTAGTTGGATGGTGATGTTGGGTGGTTTAGTTGGATGGTGATGTTGGGTGGTTTAGTTGGATGGTGATGTTGGGTGGTTTAGTTGGATGGTGATGTTGGGTGGTTTAGTTGGATGGTGATGTTGGGTGGTTTAGTTGGATGGTGATGTTGGGTGGTTTAGTTGGATGGTGATGTTGGGTGGTTTAGTTGGATGGTGATGTTGGGTGGTTTAGTTGGATGGTGATGTTGGGTGGTTTAGTTGGATGGTGATGTTGGTGGTTTAGTTGGATGGTGATGTTGGGTGGTTTAGTTGGATGGTGATGTTGGGTGGTTTAGTTGGATGGTGATGTTGGGTGGTTTAGTTGGATGGTGATGTTGGGTGGTTTAGTTGGATGGTGATGTTGGGTGGTTTAGTTGGATGGTGATGTTGGGTGGTTTAGTTGGATGGTGATGTTGGGTGGTTTAGTTGGATGGTGATGTTGGGTGGTTTAGTTGGATGGTGATGTTGGGTGGTTTAGTTGGATGGTGATGTTGGGTGGTTTAGTTGGATGGTGATGTTGGGTGGTTTAGTTGGATGGTGATGTTGGGTGGTTTAGTTGGATGGTGATGTTGGGTGGTTTAGTTGGATGGTGATGTTGGGTGGTTTAGTTGGATGGTGATGTTGGGTGGTTTAGTTGGATGGTGATGTTGGGTGGTTTAGTTGGATGGTGATGTTGGGTGGTTTAGTTGGATGGTGATGTTGGGTGGTTTAGTTGGATGGTGATGTTGGGTGGTTTAGTTGGATGGTGATGTTGGGTGGTTTAGTTGGATGGTGATGTTGGGTGGTTTAGTTGGATGGTGATGTTGGGTGGTTTAGTTGGATGGTGATGTTGGGTGGTTTAGTTGGATGGTGATGTTGGGTGGTTTAGTTGGATGGTGATGTTGGGTGGTTTAGTTGGATGGTGATGTTGGGTGGTTTAGTTGGATGGTGATGTTGGGTGGTTTAGTTGGATGGTGATGTTGGGTGGTTTAGTTGGATGGTGATGTTGGGTGGTTTAGTTGGATGGTGATGTTGGGTGGTTTAGTTGGATGGTGATGTTGGGTGGTTTAGTTGGATGGTGATGTTGGGTGGTTTAGTTGGATGGTGATGTTGGGTGGTTTAGTTGGATGGTGATGTTGGGTGGTTTAGTTGGATGGTGATGTTGGGTGGTTTAGTTGGATGGTGATGTTGGGTGGTTTAGTTGGATGGTGATGTTGGGTGGTTTAGTTGGATGGTGATGTTGGGTGGTTTAGTTGGATGGTGATGTTGGGTGGTTTAGTTGGATGGTGATGTTGGGTGGTTTAGTTGGATGGTGATGTTGGGTGGTTTAGTTGGATGGTGATGTTGGGTGGTTTAGTTGGATGGTGATGTTGGGTGGTTTAGTTGGATGGTGATGTTGGGTGGTTTAGTTGGATGGTGATGTTGGGTGGTTTAGTTGGATGGTGATGTTGGGTGGTTTAGTTGGATGGTGATGTTGGGTGGTTTAGTTGGATGGTGATGTTGGGTGGTTTAGTTGGATGGTGATGTTGGGTGGTTTAGTTGGATGGTGATGTTGGGTGGTTTAGTTGGATGGTGATGTTGGGTGGTTTAGTTGGATGGTGATGTTGGGTGGTTTAGTTGGATGGTGATGTTGGGTGGTTTAGTTGGATGGTGATGTTGGGTGGTTTAGTTGGATGGTGATGTTGGGTGGTTTAGTTGGATGGTGATGTTGGGTGGTTTAGTTGGATGGTGATGTTGGGTGGTTTAGTTGGATGGTGATGTTGGGTGGTTTAGTTGGATGGTGATGTTGGGTGGTTTAGTTGGATGGTGATGTTGGGTGGTTTAGTTGGATGGTGATGTTGGGTGGTTTAGTTGGATGGTGATGTTGGGTGGTTTAGTTGGATGGTGATGTTGGGTGGTTTAGTTGGATGGTGATGTTGGGTGGTTTAGTTGGATGGTGATGTTGGGTGGTTTAGTTGGATGGTGATGTTGGGTGGTTTAGTTGGATGGTGATGTTGGGTGGTTTAGTTGGATGGTGATGTTGGGTGGTTTAGTTGGATGGTGATGTTGGGTGGTTTAGTTGGATGGTGATGTTGGGTGGTTTAGTTGGATGGTGATGTTGGGTGGTTTAGTTGGATGGTGATGTTGGGTGGTTTAGTTGGATGGTGATGTTGGGTGGTTTAGTTGGATGGTGATGTTGGGTGGTTTAGTTGGATGGTGATGTTGGGTGGTTTAGTTGGATGGTGATGTTGGGTGGTTTAGTTGGATGGTGATGTTGGGTGGTTTAGTTGGATGGTGATGTTGGGTGGTTTAGTTGGATGGTGATGTTGGGTGGTTTAGTTGGATGGTGATGTTGGGTGGTTTAGTTGGATGGTGATGTTGGTGGTTTAGTTGGATGGTGATGTTGGGTGGTTTAGTTGGATGGTGATGTTGGGTGGTTTAGTTGGATGGTGATGTTGGGTGGTTTAGTTGGATGGTGATGTTGGGTGGTTTAGTTGGATGGTGATGTTGGGTGGTTTAGTTGGATGGTGATGTTGGGTGGTTTAGTTGGATGGTGATGTTGGGTGGTTTAGTTGGATGGTGATGTTGGGTGGTTTAGTTGGATGGTGATGTTGGGTGGTTTAGTTGGATGGTGATGTTGGGTGGTTTAGTTGGATGGTGATGTTGGGTGGTTTAGTTGGATGGTGATGTTGGGTGGTTTAGTTGGATGGTGATGTTGGGTGGTTTAGTTGGATGGTGATGTTGGGTGGTTTAGTTGGATGGTGATGTTGGGTGGTTTAGTTGGATGGTGATGTTGGGTGGTTTAGTTGGATGGTGATGTTGGGTGGTTTAGTTGGATGGTGATGTTGGGTGGTTTAGTTGGATGGTGATGTTGGGTGGTTTAGTTGGATGGTGATGTTGGGTGGTTTAGTTGGATGGTGATGTTGGGTGGTTTAGTTGGATGGTGATGTTGGGTGGTTTAGTTGGATGGTGATGTTGGGTGGTTTAGTTGGATGGTGATGTTGGGTGGTTTAGTTGGATGGTGATGTTGGGTGGTTTAGTTGGATGGTGATGTTGGGTGGTTTAGTTGGATGGTGATGTTGGGTGGTTTAGTTGGATGGTGATGTTGGGTGGTTTAGTTGGATGGTGATGTTGGGTGGTTTAGTTGGATGGTGATGTTGGGTGGTTTAGTTGGATGGTGATGTTGGGTGGTTTAGTTGGATGGTGATGTTGGGTGGTTTAGTTGGATGGTGATGTTGGGTGGTTTAGTTGGATGGTGATGTTGGGTGGTTTAGTTGGATGGTGATGTTGGGTGGTTTAGTTGGATGGTGATGTTGGGTGGTTTAGTTGGATGGTGATGTTGGGTGGTTTAGTTGGATGGTGATGTTGGGTGGTTTAGTTGGATGGTGATGTTGGGTGGTTTAGTTGGATGGTGATGTTGGGTGGTTTAGTTGGATGGTGATGTTGGGTGGTTTAGTTGGATGGTGATGTTGGGTGGTTTAGTTGGATGGTGATGTTGGGTGGTTTAGTTGGATGGTGATGTTGGGTGGTTTAGTTGGATGGTGATGTTGGGTGGTTTAGTTGGATGGTGATGTTGGGTGGTTTAGTTGGATGGTGATGTTGGGTGGTTTAGTTGGATGGTGATGTTGGTGGTTTAGTTGGATGGTGATGTTGGGTGTTTAGTTGGATGGTGATGTTGGGTGGTTTAGTTGGATGGTGATGTTGGGTGGTTTAGTTGGATGGTGATGTTGGGTGGTTTAGTTGGATGGTGATGTGGATGGTTTAGTTGGATGGTGATGTTGGGTGGTTTAGTTGGATGGTGATGTTGGGTGGTTAGTTGGATGGTGATGTTGGGTGGTTTAGTTGGATGGTGATGTTGGGTGGTTTAGTTGGATGGTGATGTTGGGTGGTTTAGTTGGATGGTGATGTTGGGTGGTTTAGTTGGATGGTGATGTTGGGTGGTTTAGTTGGATGGTGATGTTGGGTGGTTTAGTTGGATGGTGATGTTGGTGGTTTAGTTGGATGGTGATGTTGGGTGGTTTAGTTGGATGGTGATGTTGGGTGGTTTAGTTGGATGGTGATGTTGGGTGGTTTAGTTGGATGGTGATGTGGGTGGTTTAGTTGGATGGTGATGTTGGTGGTTTAGTTGGATGGTGATGTTGGGTGGTTTAGTTGGATGGTGATGTTGGTGGTTTAGTTGGATGGTGATGTTGGGTGGTTTAGTTGGATGGTGATGTGGGTGGTTTAGTTGGATGGTGATGTTGGGTGGTTTAGTTGGATGGTGATGTTGGGTGGTTTAGTTGGATGGTGATGTTGGGTGGTTTAGTTGGATGGTGATGTTGGGTGGTTTAGTTGGATGGTGATGTTGGGTGGTTTAGTTGGATGGTGATGTTGGGTGGTTTAGTTGGATGGTGATGTTGGGTGGTTTAGTTGGATGGTGATGTTGGGTGGTTTAGTTGGATGGTGATGTTGGGTGGTTTAGTTGGATGGTGATGTTGGGTGGTTTAGTTGGATGGTGATGTTGGGTGGTTTAGTTGGATGGTGATGTTGGGTGGTTTAGTTGGATGGTGATGTTGGGTGGTTTAGTTGGATGGTGATGTTGAGTGGTTTAGTTGGATGGTGATGTTGGGTGGTTTAGTTTGGATGGTGATGTTGGGTGGTTTAGTTGGATGGTGATGTTGGTGGTTTAGTTGGATGGTGATGTTGGGTGGTTTAGTTGATGGTGATGTTGGGTGGTTTAGTTGGATGGTGATGTTGGGTGGTTTAGTTGGATGGTGATGTTGGTGGTTTAGTTAGATGGTGATGTTGGGTGGTTTAGTTGGATGGTGATATTGGGTGGTTTAGTTGGATGGTGATTTTGGGTGGTTTAGTTGGATGGTGATGTTGGGTGGTTTAGTTGGATGGTGATGTTGGGTGGTTTAGTTGGATGGTGATGTTGGGTGGTTTAGTTGAATGGTGATTTTGAGTGGTTTAGTTGGATGGTGATGTTGGGAGGTTTAGTTAGATGGTGATGTTGGTGGTTTAGTTGGATGGTGATGTTGGTGGTTTAGTTGGATGGTGATGTTGGGTGGTTTAGTTGGATGGTGATGTTGGGTGGTTTAGTTGGATGGTGATGTTGGGTGGTTTAGTTGGATGGTGATGTTGGGTGGTTTAGTTGGATGGTGATGTTGGGTGGTTTAGTTGGATGGTGATGTTGGGTGGTTTAGTTGGATGGTGATGTTGGGTGGTTTAGTTGGATGGTGATGTTGGGTGGTTTAGTTGGATGGTGATGTTGGTGGTTTAGTTGATGGTGATGTTGGTGGTTTAGTTGGATGGTGATGTTGGGTGGTTTAGTTGGATGGTGATGTTGGGTGGTTTAGTTGGATGGTGATGTTGGGTGGTTTAGTTGGATGGTGATGTTGGGTGGTTTAGTTGGATGGTGATGTTGGGTGGTTTAGTTGGATGGTGATGTTGGGTGGTTTAGTTGGATGGTGATGTTGGGTGGTTTAGTTGGATGGTGATGTTGGGTGGTTTAGTTGGATGGTGATGTTGGGTGGTTTAGTTGGATGGTGATGTTGGGTGGTTTAGTTGGATGGTGATGTTGGTGGTTTAGTTGGATGGTGATGTTGGGTGGTTTAGTTGATGGTGATGTTGGGTGGTTTAGTTGGATGGTGATGTTGGGTGGTTTAGTTGGATGGTGATGTTGGGTGGTTTAGTTGGATGGTGATGTTGGGTGGTTTAGTTGGATGGTGATGTTGGTGGTTTAGTTAGATGGTGATGTTGGGTGGTTTAGTTGGATGGTGATGTTGGGTGGTTTAGTTGGATGGTGATGTTGGGTGGTTTAGTTGGATGGTGATGTTGGGTGGTTTAGTTGGATGGTGATGTTGGGTGGTTTAGTTGGATGGTGATGTTGGGTGGTTTAGTTGGATGGTGATGTTGGGTGGTTTAGTTGGATGGTGATGTTGGTGGTTTAGTTGGATGGTGATGTTGGGTGGTTTAGTTGGATGGTGATGTTGGGTGGTTTAGTTGGATGGTGATGTTGGGTGGTTTAGTTGGATGGTGATGTTGGGTGGTTTAGTTGGATGGTGATGTTGGGTGGTTTAGTTGGATGGTGATGTTGGGTGGTTTAGTTGGATGGTGATGTTGGGTGGTTTAGTTGGATGGTGATGTTGGGTGGTTTAGTTGGATGGTGATGTTGGGTGGTTTAGTTGGATGGTGATGTTGGGTGGTTTAGTTGGATGGTGATGTTGGGTGGTTTAGTTGGATGGTGATGTTGGGTGGTTTAGTTGGATGGTGATGTTGGGTGGTTTAGTTGGATGGTGATGTTGGGTGGTTTAGTTGGATGGTGATGTTGGGTGGTTTAGTTGGATGGTGATGTTGGGTGGTTTAGTTGGATGGTGATGTTGGGTGGTTTAGTTGGATTGGTGATGTTGGGTGGTTTAGTTGGATGGTGATGTTGGGTGGTTTAGTTGGAAGGTGATGTTGGGTGGTTAGTTGGATGGTGATGTTGGGTGTTTAGTTGGATGTGATGTTGGGTGGTTTAGTTGGATGGTGATGTTGGGTGGTTTAGTTGGATAGGTGATGTTGGTGGTTTAGTTGGATGGTGATGTTGGGTGGTTTAGTTGGATGGTGATGTTGGTGTGGTTTAGTTGGATGGTGAATTTTGGGTGGTTTAGTTGCATGGTGATGTTGGGTGGTTTAGTTGGATGGTGATTTTGGGTGGTTTAGTTGGATGGTGATGTTGGGTGGTTTAGTTGGATGGTGATGTTGGGTAGTTTTTTGGATGGTGATGTTGGGTGGTTAGATTGAATGGTGATGTTGGAGGTTTAGTTGGATGGTGATGTTGGGTGGTTTAGTTTGATGGTGATATGTTGGTGGTTTAGTTGGATGGTGATGATGGGTGGTTTAGTTGGATGGTGATGTTGGGTGGTTTAGTTGGATGGTGATGTTGGGTGGTTTAGTTGGATGGTGATGTTGGGTGGTTTAGTTGGATGGTGATGTTGGGTGGTTTAGTTGGATGGTGATGTTGGGTGGTTTAGTTGGATTGTGATGTTGGGTGGTTTAGTTGGATGGTGATGTTGGGTGGTTTAGTTGGATGGTGATGTTGGGTTGTTTAGTTGGATGGTGATGTTGGGTGGTTTAGTTGGATGGTGATGTTGGGTGGTTTAGTTGGATGGTGATGTTGGGTGGTTTAGTTGGATGGTGATGTTGGGTGGTTTAGTTGGATGGTGATGTTGGGTGGTTTAGTTGGATGGTGATGTTGAGTGGTTTAGTTAGATGGTGATGTTGGGTGGTTTAGTTGGATGGTGATGTTGGGTGGTTTAGTTGGATGGTGATGTTGAGTGGTTTAGTTGGATGGTGATGTTGAGTGGTTTAATTGTATGGTGATGTTGAGTGGTTTAGTTAGATGGTGATGTTGAGTGGTTTAGTTGGATGGTGATGTTGGATGGTTTAGTTGGATGGTGTTGTTGGGTGGTTTAGTTGGATGGTGATGTTGGGTGGTTTAGTTGGATGGTGATGTTGGGTGGTTTAGTTGGATGGTGATGTTGGGTGGTTTAGTTGGATGGTGATGTTGGGTGGTTTAGTTGGATGGTGATGTTGGGTGGTTTAGTTGGATGGTGATGTTGGGTGGTTTAGTTGGATGGTGATGTTGGGTGGTTTAGTTGGATGGTGATGTTGGGTGGTTTAGTTGGATGGTGATGTTGGGTGGTTTAGTTGGATGGTGATGTTGGGTGGTTTAGTTGGATGGTGATGTTGGGTGGTTTAGTTGGATGGTGATGTTGGTGGTTTAGTTGGATGGTGATGTTGGGTGGTTTAGTTGGATGGTGATGTTGGGTGGTTTAGTTGGATGGTGATGTTGGGTGGTTTAGTTGGATGGTGATGATGAGTGGTTTAGTTGGATGGTGATGTTGAGTGGTTTAATTGTATGGTGATGTTGAGTGGTTTAGTAGATGGTGATGTTGGGTGGTTTAGTTGGATGGTGATGTTGAGTGGTTTAGTTGGATGGTGATGTTGGATGGTTTAGTTGGATGGTGTTGTTGGGTGGTTTAGTTGGATGGTGATGTTGGGTGGTTTAGTTGGATGGTGATGTTGGGTGGTTTAGTTGGATGTGATGTTGGGTGGTTTAGTTTGGATGGTGATGTTGGGTGGTTTAGTTGGATGGTGATGTTGGGTGGTTTAGTTGGATGGTGATGTTGGGTGGTTTAGTTGGATGTGATGTTGGGTGGTTTAGTTGGATGGTGATGTTGGGTGGTTTAGTTGGATGGTGATGTTGGGTGGTTTAGTTGGATGGTGATGTTGGTGGTTTAGTTGGATGGTGATGTTGGGTGGTTTTGTTGGATGGTGATGTTGGGTGGTTTAGTTGGATGGTGATGTTGGGTGGTTTAGTTGGATGGTGATGTTGCATAGTTTAGTTAGATGGTGATGTTAGGTGGTTTAGTGGATAGTGATGTTGGGTGGTTTAGTTGGATGGTGATACTGGGTGGTTTAGTTGGATGGTGATGTTGGTTGGTTTAGTTGGATGGTGATGTTGGGTGGTTTAGTGGATGGTGATGTTGGGTGGTTTAGTTGCATGGCGATGTTGCATCTTTTAGTTGGATGGTGATTTTGGGTGGTTTATTTGGATAGTGATGTTGGATGGTTTAGTTGGATGGTGATGTTGGGTGGTTTAGTTGGATGGTGATGTTGGGTGGTTTAGTTGGATGGTGATGTTGGGTGGTTTAGTTGGATGGTGATGTTGGGTGTTTTATTTGGATGTTGATTTTGGGTGGTTTAGTTGGATGGTGATGTTGGGTGGTTTATTTGGATGGTGATATTGGGTCGTTTAGTTGGATGGTGATGTTGGGTGGTTTAGTTGGATGGTGATACTGGGTGCTTTAATTGCATGGTGATATTGGGTGGTTTAGTTTGCTGGTGATATTGGGTAGTTTAGTTGGATGATGATATTGGGTGGTTTAGTTGAATGGTGATGTTGAGTGGTTTAGTTGGATGGTGATGTTGGGTGGTTTAGATGGATAGTGATGTTGGGTGGTTTAGTTGGATGTTGATGTGGGATGGTTTAGTTGGAAGGTGATGTTCGGTGGTTCAGTTGGATGGTGATGTTGGGTGGTTTAGTTGGATGGTGATGTTGGGTGGTTTAATGGATGGTGATGTTGAGTGGTTTAGTTAGATGGTGATGTTGGGTGGTTTAGTTGGATGGTGATGTTGGGTGGTTTAGTTGGATTGTGATGTTGGGTCGTTTAGTTGGATGGTGATGTTGGGTGATTTAGTTGGATGGTGATGTGGCATAGTTCCGTTGGATGGTGATACTGGGTGGTTTAATTGGATGGTGATATTGGGTGGTTTAGTTGGCTGGTGATATTGGTTGGTTTAGTTGGATGATGATATTGGGTGGTTTAGTTGAATGGTGATGTTGAGTGGTTTAGTTGGATGGTGATATTGGGTGGTTTAGTTTGATGATGATGTTGGGTGGTTTAGTTGGATCGTGATGTTATGTGGTTTAGTTGGATGGTGATGTTGATTGGTTTAGCCAGATGGTGATGTTGGGTGGTTTAGTTGGATGGTGATGTTGGGTGGTTTAGTTGGATGGTGACGTTGAGTGGTTTAGTTAGATGGTGATGTTGGGTGGTTTAGTTGGATGTTGATATTGAGTGGTTTAGTTGGATGGTGATACTGGGTGGTTTGGTTGGGTGGTGATATTGGGTGATTTAGTTAGATGGTGATATTGGGTGGTTTAGCTGGATAATGGTATTGGGTGGTTTAGTTGAATGGTGATGTTGAGTGGTTTAGTTGGATGGTGATGTTGGGTGGTTCAGTTTGATGATGATGTTGGGTGGTTTAGTTGGATCGTGATGTTATGTGGTTTAGTTGGATGGTGATGTTGATTGGTTTAGTTAGATGGTGATGTTGGGTGGTTTAGTTGGATGGTGATGTTGGGTGGTTTATTTGGATGGTGATGTTGAGTGGTTTAGTTAGATGGTGATGTTGGGTGGTTTAGTTGGATGGTGATGTTGGGTGGTTTTGCTGGATGGTGATGTTGGGTGGTTTAGTTGGATGGTGATGTTGGGTGGTTTAGTTGGATGGTGATGTTGCATAGTTTAGTTAGATGGTGATGTTAGGTGGTTTAGTGGATAGTGATGTTGGGTGGTTTAGTTGGATGGTGATACTGGGTGGTTTAGTTGGTTGGTGATGTTGGTTGGTTTAGTTGGATGGTGATGTTGGGTGGTTTAGTGGATGGTGATGTTGGGTGGTTTAGTTGCATGGCGATGTTGCATCTTTTAGTTGGATGGTGATTTTGGGTGGTTTATTTGGATAGTGATGTTGGGTGGTTTAGTTGGATGGTGATGTTGGGTGGTTTAGTTGGATGGTGATGTTGGGTGGTTTAGTTGGATGGTGATACTGGGTGGTTTAATTGGATGGTGATATTGGGTGGTTTAGTTGGCTGGTGATATTGGTTGGTATAGTTGGATGATGATACTGGGTGGTTTAGTTGAATGGTGATGTTGAGTGGTTTAGTTGGATGGTGATGTTGGGTGGTTTTGTTTGATGATGATGTTGGGTGGTTTAGTTGGAGCGTGATGTTATGTGGTTTAGTTGGATGGTGATGTTGATTGGTTTAGTTAGATCGTGATGTTGGGTGGTTTAGTGGGATGGTGATGTTGGGTGGTTTAGTTGGATGGTGATGTTGAGTGGTTTAGTTACATGGTGATGTTGGGTGGTTTAGTTGGATGGTGATATTGAGTGGTTTACTTGGATGGTGATACTGGGTGGTTTTGTTGGCTCGTGATATTGGGTGATTTAGTGGGATGGTGATATTGGGTGGTTTAGTTGGATGATGGTATTGGGTGGTTTAGTTGAATGGTGATGTTGAGTGGTTTAGTTGGATGGTGATGTTGTGTGGTTTAGTTGGATGGTGATGTTGGTTGGTTTAGTTAGATGGTGATGTTGGATGGTTTATTTGGATGATGATGTTGGGTGGTTTAGTTGGATGGTGATGTTGGCTGGTTTACATGGATGGTGATGTTGGGTGGTTTAGTTGGATGGTGATGTTGGGTCGTTTAGTTGGATGGTGATGTTGGGTGGTTTTGCTGGATGGTGATGTTGGGTGGTTTAGTTGGATGGTGATGTTGGGTGGTTTAGTTGGATGGTGATGTTGCATAGTTTAGTTAGATGGTGATGTTAGGTAGTTTAGTGGATAGTGATGTTGGGTGGTTTAGTTGGATGGTGATGTTGGGTGGTTTAGTTGGATGGTGATGTTGGGTGGTTTAGTTGGATGGTGATGTTGGGTGGTTTAGTTGGATGGTGATGTTGGATGGTTTAGTTGGATGGTGTTGTTGGGTGGTTTAGTTGGATGGTGATGCTGGGTGGTTTAGTTGGATGGTGATGTTGGGTGGTTTAGTTGGATTTTGATGTTGGGTGGTTTAGTTGTATGGTGATGTTGGATGGTTTAGTTGGAAGGTGATGTTGGGTGGTTCAGTTGGATGGTGATGGGTTGTTTAGTTGGATAGTGATGTTGGGTGGTTTAATGGATGGTGATGTTGGGTGGTTTAGTTGGATAGTGATGTTGGGTGGTTTAATTGGATGGTGATTTTGGGTGGTTTTTTTGGATGGTGATATTGGGTCGTTTAGTTGGATGGTGATGTTGGGTGGTTTAGTTGGATGGTGATACTGGGTGGTTTAATTGCATGGTGATATTGGGTGGTTTAGTTTGCTGGTGATATTGGGTAGTTTAGTTGGATGATGATATCGGGTGGTTTAGTTGAATGGTGATGTTGAGTGGTTTAGTTGGATGGTGATGTTGGGTGGTTTAGATGGATAGTGATGTTGGGTGGTTTAGTTGGATGTTGATGTGGGATGGTTTAGTTGGAAGGTGATGTTCGGTGGTTCAGTTGGATGGTGCTGTTGGGTGGTTTAGTTGGATGGTGATATTGGGTGGTTTAATGGATGGTGATGTTGAGTGGTTTAGTTAGATGGTGATGTTGGGTGGTTTAGTTGGATGGTGATGTTGGGTGGTTTAGTTGGATTGTGATGTTGGGTCGTTTAGTTGGATGGTGATGTTGGGTGATTTAGTTGGATGGTGATGTGGCATAGTTCCGTTGGATGGTGATGTTGAGTGGTTTAGTGGATAGTGATGTTGGGTGGTTTAGTTGGATGGTGATGTTGCATCTTTTAGTTGGATGGTGATGTTGGGTGGCTTAGTTGGATGGTGATGTTGGGTGTTTTATTTAGATGTTGATTTTGGCTGATTTAGTTGGATGGTGATGTTGGGTGGTTTAGTTGGATGGTGATATTGGATCGTTTAGTTGGATGGTAATGATGGGTGGTTTAGTTGGATGGTGATGTTGGTTGGTTTAGTTGAATGGTGATGTTGGGTGGTTTAGTTGGATGGTGATGTTGGGTGGTTAGGTTGGATGATGATAATCGCTGATTTAGTTGAATGGTGATGTTGGGTGGTTCAGTTGAATGGTGATTTTGTGTGGTTTACTTGGATGGTGATGTTGGGTGGTTTAGTTGGAAGGTGATGTTGGGTGGTTTAGTTGGATGGTGATGTTGGGTGGTTTAGTTAGATGGTGATGTTTTGTGGTTTAGTTGGATGGTGATGTTGGATGGTTTAGTTGGATGGTGATGTTGAGTGGTTTAGTTGAATGGTGATACTGGGTGGTTTAGTTGGATGGTGATGTTGGTTGGTTTAGTTGGATGGTGATGTTGGGTGGTTTAGTTGCATGGCGATGTTGCATCTTTTAGTTGGATGGTGATTTTGGGTGGTTTAGTTGGATAGTGATGTTGGGTGGTTTAGTTGGATGGTGATGTTGGGTGGTTTAGTTGGATGGTGATGTTGGGTGGTTTAGTTGAATGGTGATGTTGAGTGGTTTAGTTGGATGGTGATGTTGGGTGGTTTAGTTTGATGATGATGTTGGGTGGTTTAGTTGGATCGTGATGTTATGTGGTTTAGTTGGATGGTGATGTTGATTGGTTTAGTTAGATCGTGATGTTGGGTGGTTTAGTGGGTTGGTGATGTTGGGTGGTGTAGTTGGATGGTGATGTTGAGTGGTTTAGTTACATGGTGATGTTGGGTGGTTTAGTTGGATGGTGATACTGGGTGGTTTTGTTGGCTCGTGATATTGGGTGATTTAGTGGGATGGTGATATTGGGTGGTTTAGTTGGATGATGGTATTGGGTGGTTTAGTTGAATGGTGATGTTGAGTGGTTTAGTTGGATGGTGATGTTGTGTGGTTTAGTTGGATGGTGATGTTGGTTGGTTTAGTTAGATGGTGATGTTGGATGGTTTATTTGGATGATGATGTTGGGTTGTTTAGTTGGATGGTGATGTTGGCTGGTTTACATGGATGGTGATGTTGGGTGGTTTAGTTGGATGGTGATGTTGGGTCGTTTAGTTGGATGGTGATGTTGGGTGGTTTTGCTGGATGGTGATGTTGGGTGGTTTAGTTGGATGGTGATGTTGGGTGGTTTAGTTGGATTGTGATGTTGCATAGTTTAGTTAGATGGTGATGTTAGGTAGTTTAGTGGATAGTGATGTTGGGTGGTTTAGTTGGATGGTGATGTTGGGTGGTTTAGTTGGATGGTGATGTTGGGTGGTTTAGTTGGATGGTGATGTTGGGTGGTTTAGTTGGATTGTGATGTTGGATGGTTTAGTTGGATGGTGTTGTTGGGTGGTTTAGTTGGATGGTGATGCTGGGTGGTTTAGTTGGATGGTGATGTTGGGTGGTTTAGTTGGATAGTGATGTTGGGTGGTTTAGTTGTATGGTGATGTTGGATGGTTTAGTTGGAAGGTGATGTTGGGTGGTTCAGTTGGATGGTGATGTTGAGTGGTTTAGTTACATGGTGATGTTGGGTGGTTTAGTTGGATGGTGATACTGGGTGGTTTTGTTGGCTCGTGATATTGGTTGATTTAGTGGGATGGTGATATTGGGTGGTTTAGTTGGATGATGGTATTGGGTGGTTTAGTTGAATGGTGATGTTGAGTGGTTTAGTTGGATGGTGATGTTGGGTGGTTTAGATGGATAGTGATGTTGGGTGGTTTAGTTGGATGTTGATGTGGGATGGTTTAGTTGGAAGGTGATGTTCGGTGGTTCAGTTGGATGGTGATGTTGGGTGGTTTAGTTGGATGGTGATGTTGGGTGGTTTAATGGATGGTGATGTTGAGTGGTTTAGTTAGATGGTGATGTTGGGTGGTTTAGTTGGATGGTGATGTTGGGTGGTTTAGTTGGATTGTGATGTTGGGTCGTTTAGTTGGATGGTGATGTTGGGTGATTTAGTTGGATGGTGATGTGGCATAGTTCCGTTGGATGGTGATACTGGGTGGTTTAATTGGATGGTGATATTGGGTGGTTTAGTTGGCTGGTGATATTGGTTGGTTTAGTTGGATGATGATATTGGGTGGTTTAGTTGAATGGTGATGTTGAGTGGTTTAGTTGGATGGTGATATTGGGTGGTTTAGTTTGATGATGATGTTGGGTGGTTTAGTTGGATCGTGATGTTATGTGGTTTAGTTGGATGGTGATGTTGATTGGTTTAGCCAGATGGTGATGTTGGGTGGTTTAGTTGGATGGTGATGTTGGGTGGTTTAGTTGGATGGTGACGTTGAGTGGTTTAGTTAGATGGTGATGTTGGGTGGTTTAGTTGGATGTTGATATTGAGTGGTTTAGTTGGATGGTGATACTGGGTGGTTTGGTTGGATGGTGATATTGGGTGATTTAGTTAGATGGTGATATTGGGTGGTTTAGCTGGATGATGGTATTGGGTGGTTTAGTTGAATGGTGATGTTGAGTGGTTTAGTTGGATGGTGATGTTGGGTGGTTCAGTTTGATGATGATGTTGGGTGGTTTAGTTGGATCGTGATGTTATGTGGTTTAGTTGGATGGTGATGTTGATTGGTTTAGTTAGATGGTGATGTTGGGTGGTTTAGTTGGATGGTGATGTTGGGTGGTTTATTTGGATGGTGATGTTGAGTGGTTTAGTTAGATGGTGATGTTGGGTGGTTTAGTTGGATGGTGATGTTGGGTGGTTTTGCTGGATGGTGATGTTGGGTGGTTTAGTTGGATGGTGATGTTGGGTGGTTTAGTTGGATGGTGATGTTGCATAGTTTAGTTAGATGGTGATGTTAGGTGGTTTAGTGGATAGTGATGTTGGGTGGTTTAGTTGGATGGTGATACTGGGTGGTTTAGTTGGTTGGTGATGTTGGTTGGTTTAGTTGGATGGTGATGTTGGGTGGTTTAGTGGATGGTGATGTTGGGTGGTTTAGTTGCATGGCGATGTTGCATCTTTTAGTTGGATGGTGATTTTGGGTGGTTTATTTGGATAGTGATGTTGGGTGGTTTAGTTGGATGGTGATGTTGGGTGGTTTAGTTGGATGGTGATGTTGGGTGGTTTAGTTGGATGGTGATGTTGGGTGGTTTAGTTGGATGGTGATACTGGGTGGTTTAATTGGATGGTGATATTGGGTGGTTTAGTTGGCTGGTGATATTGGTTGGTATAGTTGGATGATGATATTGGGTGGTTTAGTTGAATGGTGATGTTGAGTGGTTTAGTTGGATGGTGATGTTGGGTGGTTTTGTTTGATGATGATGTTGGGTGGTTTAGTTGGATCGTGATGTTATGTGGTTTAGTTGGATGGTGATGTTGATTGGTTTAGTTAGATCGTGATGTTGGGTGGTTTAGTGGGATGGTGATGTTGGGTGGTTTAGTTGGATGGTGATGTTGAGTGGTTTAGTTACATGGTGATGTTGGGTGGTTTAGTTGGATGGTGATATTGAGTGGTTTAGTTGGATGGTGATACTGGGTGGTTTTGTTGGCTCGTGATATTGGGTGATTTAGTGGGATGGTGATATTGGGTGGTTTAGTTGGATGATGGTATTGGGTGGTTTAGTTGAATGGTGATGTTGAGTGGTTTAGTTGGATGGTGATGTTGTGTGCTTTAGTTGGATGGTGATGTTGGTTGGTTTAGTTAGATGGTGATGTTGGATGGTTTATTTGGATGATGATGTTGGGTGGTTTAGTTGGATGGTGATGTTGGCTGGTTTACATGGATGGTGATGTTGGGTGGTTTAGTTGGATGGTGATGTTGGGTCGTTTAGTTGGATGGTGATGTTGGGTGGTTTTGCTGGATGGTGATGTTGGGTGGTTTAGTTGGATGGTGATGTTGGGTGGTTTAGTTGGATGGTGATGTTGCATAGTTTAGTTAGATGGTGATGTTAGGTAGTTTAGTGGATAGTGATGTTGGGTGGTTTAGTTGGATGGTGATGTTGGGTGGTTTAGTTGGATGGTGATGTTGGGTGGTTTAGTTGGATGGTGATGTTGGGTGGTTTAGTTGGATGGTGATGTTGGATGGTTTAGTTGGATGGTGTTGTTGGGTGGTTTAGTTGGATGGTGATGCTGGGTGGTTTAGTTGGATGGTGATGTTGGGTGGTTTAGTTGGATATTGATGTTGGGTGGTTTAGTTGTATGGTGATGTTGGATGGTTTAGTTGGAAGGTGATGTTGGGTGGTTCAGTTGGATGGTGATGGGTTGTTTAGTTGGATAGTGATGTTGGGTGGTTTAATGGATGGTGATGTTGGGTGGTTTAGTTGGATAGTGATGTTGGGTGGTTTAATTGGATGGTGATTTTGGGTGGTTTTTTTGGATGGTGATATTGGGTCGTTTAGTTGGATGGTGATGTTGGGTGGTTTAGTTGGATGGTGATACTGGGTGGTTTAATTGCATGGTGATATTGGGTGGTTTAGTTTGCTGGTGATATTGGGTAGTTTAGTTGGATGATGATATCGGGTGGTTTAGTTGAATGGTGATGTTGAGTGGTTTAGTTGGATGGTGATGTTGGGTGGTTTAGATGGATAGTGATGTTGGGTGGTTTAGTTGGATGTTGATGTGGGATGGTTTAGTTGGAAGGTGATGTTCGGTGGTTCAGTTGGATGGTGATGTTGGGTGGTTTAGTTGGATGGTGATATTGGGTGGTTTAATGGATGGTGATGTTGAGTGGTTTAGTTAGATGGTGATGTTGGGTGGTTTAGTTGGATGGTGATGTTGGGTGGTTTAGTTGGATTGTGATGTTGGGTCGTTTAGTTGGATGGTGATGTTGGGTGATTTAGTTGGATGGTGATGTGGCATAGTTCCGTTGGATGGTGATGTTGAGTGGTTTAGTGGATAGTGATGTTGGGTGGTTTAGTTGGATGGTGATGTTGCATCTTTTAGTTGGATGGTGATGTTGGGTGGCTTAGTTGGATGGTGATGTTGGGTGTTTTATTTAGATGTTGATTTTGGCTGGTTTAGTTGGATGGTGATGTTGGGTGGTTTAGTTGGATGGTGATATTGGATCGTTTAGTTGGATGGTGATGATGGGTGGTTTAGTTGGATGGTGATGTTGGTTGGTTTAGTTGAATGGTGATGTTGGGTGGTTTAGTTGGATGGTGATGTTGGGTGGTTAGGTTGGATGATGATAATCGCTGATTTAGTTGAATGGTGATGTTGGGTGGTTCAGTTGAATGGTGATTTTGTGTGGTTTAGTTGGATGGTGATGTTGGGTGGTTTAGTTGGAAGGTGATGTTGGGTGGTTTAGTTGGATGGTGATGTTGGGTGCTTTAGTTAGATGGTGATGTTTTGTGGTTTAGTTGGATGGTGATGTTGGATGGTTTAGTTGGATGGTGATGTTGAGTGGTTTAGTTGAATGGTGATACTGGGTGGTTTAGTTGGATGGTGATGTTGGTTGGTTTAGTTGGATGGTGATGTTGGGTGGTTTAGTTGCATGGCGATGTTGCATCTTTTAGTTGGATGGTGATTTTGGGTGGTTTAGTTGGATAGTGATGTTGGGTGGTTTAGTTGGATGGTGATGTTGGGTGGTTTAGTTGGATGGTGATGTTGGGTGGTTTAGTTGAATGGTGATGTTGAGTGGTTTAGTTGGATGGTGATGTTGGGTGGTTTAGTTTGATGATGATGTTGGGTGGTTTAGTTGGATCGTGATGTTATGTGGTTTAGTTGGATGGTGATGTTGATTGGTTTAGTTAGATCGTGATGTTGGGTGGTTTAGTGGGTTGGTGATGTTGGGTGGTGTAGTTGGATGGTGATGTTGAGTGGTTTAGTTACATGGTGATGTTGGGTGGTTTAGTTGGATGGTGATACTGGGTGGTTTTGTTGGCTCGTGATATTGGGTGATTTAGTGGGATGGTGATATTGGGTGGTTTAGTTGGATGATGGTATTGGGGGGTTTAGTTGAATGGTGATGTTGAGTGGTTTAGTTGGATGGTGATGTTGTGTGGTTTAGTTGGATGGTGATGTTGGTTGGTTTAGTTAGATGGTGATGTTGGATGGTTTATTTGGATGATGATGTTGGGTTGTTTAGTTGGATGGTGATGTTGGCTGGTTTACATGGATGGTGATGTTGGGTGGTTTAGTTGGATGGTGATGTTGGGTCGTTTAGTTGGATGGTGATGTTGGGTGGTTTTGCTGGATGGTGATGTTGGGTGGTTTAGTTGGATGGTGATGTTGGGTGGTTTAGTTGGATGGTGATGTTGCATAGTTTAGTTAGATGGTGATGTTAGGTAGTTTAGTGGATAGTGATGTTGGGTGGTTTAGTTGGATGGTGATGTTGGGTGGTTTAGTTGGATGGTGATGTTGGGTGGTTTAGTTGGATGGTGATGTTGGGTGGTTTAGTTGGATGGTGATGTTGGATGGTTTAGTTGGATGGTGTTGTTGGGTGGTTTAGTTGGATGGTGATGCTGGGTGGTTTAGTTGGATGGTGATGTTGGGTGGTTTAGTTGGATAGTGATGTTGGGTGGTTTAGTTGTATGGTGATGTTGGATGGTTTAGTTGGAAGGTGATGTTGGGTGGTTCAGTTGGATGGTGATGGGTTGTTTAGTTGGATAGTGATGTTGGGTGGTTTAATGGATGGTGATGTTGGGTGGTTTAGTTGGATAGTGATGTTTTTTGTGGTTTAGTTGAATGGTGATTTTGGGTGGTTTAGTTGGATGGTGATGTTGGGTGTTTTATTTGGATGTTGATTTTGGGTGGTTTAGTTGGATGGTGATGTTGGGTGGTTTAGTTGGATGGTGATATTGGGTCGTTCAGTTGGATGGTGATGTTGGGTGGTTTAGTTGGATGTTGATACTGGGTGGTTTAATTGCATGGTGATATTGGGTGGTTTAGTTTGCTGGTGATATTGGGTAGTTTAGTTGGATGATGATATTGGGTGGTTTAGTTGAATGGTGATGTTGAGTGGTTTAGTTGGATGGTGATGTTGGGTGGTTTAGATGGATAGTGATGTTGGGTGGTTTAGTTGGATGGTGATGTGGGATGGTTTAGTTGGAAGGTGATGTTGGGTGGTTCAGTTGGATGGTGATGTTGGGTGGTTTAGTTGGATGGTGATGTTGGGTGGTTTAATGGATGGTGATGTTGAGTGGTTTAGTTAGATGGTGATGTTGGGTGGTTTAGTTGGATGGTGATGTTGGGTGGTTTAGTTGGATTGTGATGTTGGGTCGTTTAGTTGGATGGTGATGTTGGGTGATTTAGTTGGATGGTGATGTGGCATAGTTCCGTTGGATGGTGATACTGGGTGGTTTAATTGGATGGTGATATTGGGTGGTTTAGTTGGCTGGTGATGTTGGTTGGTTTAGTTGGATGATGATATTGGGTGGTTTAGTTGAATGGTGATGTTGAGTGGTTTAGTTGGATGGTGATGTTGGGTGGTTTAGTTTGATGATGATGTTGGGTGGTTTAGTTGGATCGTGATGTTATGTGGTTTAGTTGGATGGTGATGTTGATTGGTTTAGCCAGATGGTGATGTTGGGTGGTTTAGTTGGATGGTGATGTTGGGTGGTTTAGTTGGATGGTGACGTTGAGTGGTTTAGTTAGATGGTGATGTTGGGTGGTTTAGTTGGATGTTGATATTGAGTGGTTTAGTTGGATGGTGATACTGGGTGGTTTGGTTGGATGGTGATATTGGGTGATTTAGTTGGATGGTGATATTGGGTGGTTTAGCTGGATGATGGTATTGGGTGGTTTAGTTGAATGGTGATGTTGAGTGGTTTAGTTGGATGGTGATGTTGGGTGGTTCAGTTTGATGATGATGTTGGGTGGTTTAGTTGGATCGTGATGTTATGTGGTTTAGTTGGATGGTGATGTTGATTGGTTTAGTTAGATGGTGATGTTGGGTGGTTTAGTTGGATGGTGATGTTGCATAGTTTAGTTAGATGGTGATGTTAGGTAGTTTAGTGGATAGTGATGTTGGGTGGTTTAGTTGGATGGTGATGTTGGGTGGTTTAGTTGGATGGTGATGTTGGGTGGTTTAGTTGGATGGTGATGTTCGGTGGTTTAGTTGGATGGTGATGTTGGATGGTTTAGTTGGATGGTGTTGTTGGGTGGTTTAGTTGGATGGTGATGCTGGGTGGTTTAGTTGGATGGTGATGTTGGGTGGTTTAGTTGGATAGTGATGTTGGGTGGTTTAGTTGTATGGTGATGTTGGATGGTTTAGTTGGAAGGTGATGTTGGGTGGTCCAGTTGGATGGTGATGGGTTGTTTAGTTGGATAGTGATGTTGGGTGGTTTAATGGATGGTGATGTTGGGTGGTTTAGTTGGATAGTGATGTTGGGTGGTTTAGTTGGATGGTGATTTTGGGTGGTTTATTTGGATGGTGATATTGGGTCGTTTAGTTGGATGGTGATGTTGGGTGGTTTAGTTGGATGGTGATACTGGGTGGTTTAATTGCATGGTGATATTGGGTGGTTTAGTTTGCTGGTGATATTGGGTAGTTTTGTTGGATGATGATATTGGGTGGTTTAGTTGAATGGTGATGTTGAGTGGTTTAGTTGGATGGTGATGTTGGGTGGTTTAGATGGATAGTGATGTTGGGTGGTTTAGTTGGATGTTGATGTGGGATGGTTTAGTTGGAAGGTGATGTTCGGTGGTTCAGTTGGATGTTGATGTTGGGTGGTTTAGTTGGATGGTGATGTTGGGTGGTTTAATGGATGGTGATGTTGAGTGGGTTAGTTAGATGGTGATGTTGGGTGGTTTAGTTGGATAGTGATGTTGGGTGGTTTAGTTGGATTGTGATGTTGGGTCGTTTAGTTGGATGGTGATGTTGGGTGATTTAGTTGGATGGTGATGTGGCATAGTTCCGTTGGATGGTGATGTTGAGTGGTTTAGTGGATAGTGATGTTGGGTGGTTTAGTTGGATGGTGATGTTGCATCTTTTAGTTGGATGGTGATGTTGGGTGGCTTAGTTGGATGGTGATGTTGGGTGTTTTATTTAGATGTTGATTTTGGCTGGTTTAGTTGGATGTTGATGTTGGGTGGTTTAGTTGGATGGTGATATTGGATCGTTTAGTTGGATGGTGATGATGGGTGGTTTAGTTGGATGGTGATGTTGGTTGGTTTAGTTGAATGGTGATGTTGGGTGGTTTAGTTGGATGGTGATGTTGGGTGGTTAGGTTGGATGATGATAATCGCTGATTTAGTTGAATGGTGATGTTGGGTGGTTCAGTTGAATGGTGATTTTGTGTGGTTTAGTTGGATGGTGATGTTGGGTGGTTTAGTTGGAAGGTGATGTTGGGTGGTTTAGTTGGATGGTGATGTTGGGTGGTTTAGTTAGATGGTGATGTTTTGTGGTTTAGTTGGATGGTGATGTTGGATGGTTTAGTTGGATGGTGATGTTGAGTGGTTTAGTTGAATGGTGATACTGGGTGGTTTAGTTGGATGGTGATGTTGGTTGGTTTAGTTGGATGGTGTTGTTGGGTGGTTTAGTTGGATGGTGATGCTGGGTGGTTTAGTTGGATGGTGATGTTGGGTGGTTTAGTTGGATAGTGATGTTGGGTGGTTTAGTTGTATGGTGATGTTGGATGGTTTAGTTGGAAGGTGATGTTGGGTGGTTCAGTTGGATGGTGATGGGTTGTTTAGTTGAATAGTGATGTTGGGTGGTTTAATGGATGGTGATGTTGGGTGGTTTAGTTGGATAGTGATGTTTTTTGTGGTTTAGTTGAATGGTGATTTTGGGTGGTTTAGTTGGATGGTGATGTTGGGTGGTTTAGTTGGATGGTGATGTTGGGTGGTTTAGTTGGATGGTGATGTTGGGTGGTTTAGTTGGATGGTGATGTTGGATGGTTTAGTTGGATGGTGTTGTTGGGTGGTTCAGTTGGATGGTGATGGGTTGTTTAGTTGGATAGTGATGTTGGGTGGTTTAATGGATGGTGATGTTGGGTGGTTTAGTTGGATAGTGATGTTGGGTGGTTTAATTGGATGGTGATTTTGGGTGGTTTTTTTGGATGGTGATATTGGGTCGTTTAGTTGGATGGTGATGTTGGGTGGTTTAGTTGGATGGTGATACTGGGTGGTTTAATTGCATGGTGATATTGGGTGGTTTAGTTTGCTGGTGATATTGGGTAGTTTAGTTGGATGATGATATCGGGTGGTTTAGTTGAATGGTGATGTTGAGTGGTTTAGTTGGATGGTGATGTTGGGTGGTTTAGATGGATAGTGATGTTGGGTGGTTTAGTTGGATGTTGATGTGGGATGGTTTAGTTGGAAGGTGATGTTCGGTGGTTCAGTTGGATGTTGATGTTGGGTGGTTTAGTTGGATGGTGATATTGGGTGGTTTAATGGATGGTGATGTTGAGTGGTTTAGTTAGATGGTGATGTTGGGTGGTTTAGTTGGATGGTGATGTTGGGTGGTTTAGTTGGATTGTGATGTTGGGTCGTTTAGTTGGATGGTGATGTTGGGTGATTTAGTTGGATGGTGATGTGGCATAGTTCCGTTGGATGGTGATGTTGAGTGGTTTAGTGGATAGTGATGTTGGGTGGTTTAGTTGGATGGTGATGTTGCATCTTTTAGTTGGATGGTGATGTTGGGTGGCTTAGTTGGATGGTGATGTTGGGTGTTTTATTTAGATGTTGATTTTGGCTGATTTAGTTGGATGGTGATGTTGGGTGGTTTAGTTGGATGGTGATATTGGATCGTTTAGTTGGATGGTGATGATGGGTGGTTTAGTTGGATGGTGATGTTGGTTGGTTTAGTTGAATGGTGATGTTGGGTGGTTTAGTTGGATGGTGATGTTGGGTGGTTAGGTTGGATGATGATAATCGCTGATTTAGTTGAATGGTGATGTTGGGTGGTTCAGTTGAATGGTGATTTTGTGTGGTTTAGTTGGATGGTGATGTTGGGTGGTTTAGTTGGAAGGTGATGTTGGGTGGTTTAGTTGGATGGTGATGTTGGGTGGTTTAGTTAGATGGTGATGTTTTGTGGTTTAGTTGGATGGTGATGTTGGATGGTTTAGTTGGATGGTGATGTTGAGTGGTTTAGTTGAATGGTGATACTGGGTGGTTTAGTTGGATGGTGATATTGGTTGGTTTAGTGGGATGGCGATGTTGGGTGGTTTAGTTGCATGGCGATGTTGCATCTTTTAGTTGGATGGTGATTTTGGGTGGTTTAGTTGGATAGTGATGTTGGGTGGTTTAGTTGGATGGTGATGTTGGGTGGTTTAGTTGGATGGTGATGTTGGGTGGTTTAGTTGAATGGTGATGTTGAGTGGTTTAGTTGGATGGTGATGTTGGGTGGTTTAGTTTGATGATGATGTTGGGTGGTTTAGTTGGATCGTGATGTTATGTGGTTTAGTTGGATGGTGATGTTGATTGGTTTAGTTAGATCGTGATGTTGGGTGGTTTAGTGGGTTGGTGATGTTGGGTGGTGTAGTTGGATGGTGATGTTGAGTGGTTTAGTTACATGGTGATGTTGGGTGGTTTAGTTGGATGGTGATACTGGGTGGTTTTGTTGGCTCGTGATATTGGGTGATTTAGTGGGATGGTGATATTGGGTGGTTTAGTTGGATGATGGTATTGGGTGGTTTAGTTGAATGGTGATGTTGAGTGGTTTAGTTGGATGGTGATGTTGTGTGGTTTAGTTGGATGGTGATGTTGGTTGGTTTAGTTAGATGGTGATGTTGGATGGTTTATTTGGATGATGATGTTGGGTTGTTTAGTTGGATGGTGATGTTGGCTGGTTTACATGGATGGTGATGTTGGGTGGTTTAGTTGAAT
Source organism: Carcharodon carcharias (assembly GCF_017639515.1). Lineage (NCBI taxonomy): Eukaryota > Metazoa > Chordata > Chondrichthyes > Lamniformes > Lamnidae > Carcharodon > Carcharodon carcharias. Next base: position 27,717,532 of record NC_054486.1, read on the forward strand.
GGTGATGTTGGGTGGTTTAGTTGGATGGTGATGTTGGGTGGTTTAGTTGGATGGTGATGTTGGGTGGTTTAGTTGGATTGTGATGTTGGATGGTTTAGTTGGATGGTGTTGTTGGGTGGTTTAGTTGGATGGTGATGCTGGGTGGTTTAGTTGGATGGTGATGTTGGGTGGTTTAGTTGGATAGTGATGTTGGGTGGTTTAGTTGTATGGTGATGTTGGATGGTTTAGTTGGAAGGTGATGTTGGGTGGTTCAGTTGGATGGTGATGGGTTGTTTAGTTGGATAGTGATGTTGGGTGGTTTAATGGATGGTGATGTTGGGTGGTTTAGTTGGATAGTGATGTTTTTTGTGGTTTAGTTGAATGGTGATTTTGGGTGGTTTAGTTGGATGGTGATGTTGGGTGTTTTATTTGGATGTTGATTTTGGGTGGTTTAGTTGGATGGTGATGTTGGGTGGTTTAGTTGGATGGTGATATTGGGTCGTTTAGTTGGATGGTGATGTTGGGTGGTTTAGTTGGATGGTGATACTGGGTGGTTTAATTGCATGGTGATATTGGGTGGTTTAGTTTGCTGGTGATATTGGGTAGTTTAGTTGGATGATGATATTGGGTGGTTTAGTTGAATGGTGATGTTGAGTGGTTTAGTTGGATGGTGATGTTGGGTGGTTTAGATGGATAGTGATGTTGGGTGGTTTAGTTGGATGTTGATGTGGGATGGTTTAGTTGGAAGGTGATGTTCGGTGGTTCAGTTGGATGGTGATGTTGGGTGGTTTAGTTGGATGGTGATGTTGGGTGGTTTAATGGATGGTGATGTTGAGTGGTTTAGTTAGATGGTGATGTTGGGTGGTTTAGTTGGATGGTGATGTTGGGTGGTTTAGTTGGATTGTGATGTTGGGTCGTTTAGTTGGATGGTGATGTTGGGTGATTTAGTTGGATGGTGATGTGGCATAGTTCCGTTGGATGGTGATACTGGGTGGTTTAATTGGATGGTGATATTGGGTGGTTTAGTTGGCTGGTGATGTTGGTTGGTTTAGTTGGATGATGATATTGGGTGGTTTAGTTGAATGGTGATGTTGAGTGGTTTAGTTGGATGGTGATGTTGGGTGGTTTAGTTTGATGATGATGTTGGGTGGTTTAGTTGGATCGTGATGTTATGTGGTTTAGTTGGATGGTGATGTTGATTGGTTTAGCCAGATGGTGATGTTGGGTGGTTTAGATGGATGGTGATGTTGGGTGGTTTAGTTGGATGGTGACGTTGAGTGGTTTAGTTAGATGGTGATGTTGGGTGGTTTAGTTGGATGTTGATATTGAGTGGTTTAGTTGGATGCTGATACTGGGTGGTTTGGTTGGATGGTGATATTGGGTGATTTAGTTGGATGGTGATATTGGGTGGTTTAGCTGGATGATGGTATTGGGTGGTTTAGTTGAATGGTGATGTTGAGTGGTTTAGTTGGATGGTGATGTTGGGTGGTTCAGTTTGATGATGATGTTGGGTGGTTTAGTTGGATCGTGATGTTATGTGGTTTAGTTGGATGGTGATGTTGATTGGTTTAGTTAGATGGTGATGTTGGGTGGTTTAGTTGGATGGTGATGTTGCATAGTTTAGTTAGATGGTGATGTTAGGTAGTTTAGTGGATAGTGATGTTGGGTGGTTTAGTTGGATGGTGATGTTGGGTGGTTTAGTTGGATGGTGATGTTGGGTGGTTTAGTTGGATGGTGATGTTCGGTGGTTTAGTTGGATGGTGATGTTGGATGGTTTAGTTGGATGGTGTTGTTGGGTGGTTTAGTTGGATGGTGATGCTGGGTGGTTTAGTTGGATGGTGATGTTGGGTGGTTTAGTTGGATAGTGATGTTGGGTGGTTTAGTTGTATGGTGATGTTGGATGGTTTAGTTGGAAGGTGATGTTGGGTGGTCCAGTTGGATGGTGATGGGTTGTTTAGTTGGATAGTGATGTTGGGTGGTTTAATGGATGGTGATGTTGGGTGGTTTAGTTGGATAGTGATGTTGGGTGGTTTAGTTGGATGGTGATTTTGGGTGGTTTATTTGGATGGTGATATTGGGTCGTTTAGTTGGATGGTGATGTTGGGTGGTTTAGTTGGATGGTGATACTGGGTGGTTTAATTGCATGGTGATATTGGGTGGTTTAGTTTGCTGGTGATATTGGGTAGTTTTGTTGGATGATGATATTGGGTGGTTTAGTTGAATGGTGATGTTGAGTGGTTTAGTTGGATGGTGATGTTGGGTGGTTTAGATGGATAGTGATGTTGGGTGGTTTAGTTGGATGTTGATGTGGGATGGTTTAGTTGGAAGGTGATGTTCGGTGGTTCAGTTGGATGGTGATGTTGGGTGGTTTAGTTGGATGGTGATGTTGGGTGGTTTAATGGATGGTGATGTTGAGTGGGTTAGTTAGATGGTGATGTTGGGTGGTTTAGTTGGATAGTGATGTTGGGTGGTTTAGTTGGATTGTGATGTTGGGTCGTTTAGTTGGATGGTGATGTTGGGTGATTTAGTTGGATGGTGATGTGGCATAGTTCCGTTGGATGGTGATGTTGAGTGGTTTAGTGGATAGTGATGTTGGGTGGTTTAGTTGGATGGTGATGTTGCATCTTTTAGTTGGATGGTGATGTTGGGTGGCTTAGTTGGATGGTGATGTTGGGTGTTTTATTTAGATGTTGATTTTGGCTGGTTTAGTTGGATGGTGATGTTGGGTGGTTTAGTTGGATGGTGATATTGGATCGTTTAGTTGGATGGTGATGATGGGTGGTTTAGTTGGATGGTGATGCTGGTTGGTTTAGTTGAATGGTGATGTTGGGTGGTTTAGTTGGATGGTGATGTTGGGTGGTTAGGTTGGAGGATGATAATCGCTGATTTAGTTGAATGGTGATGTTGGGTGGTTCAGTTGAATGGTGATTTTGTGTGGTTTAGTTGGATGGTGATGTTGGGTGGTTTAGTTGGAAGGTGATGTTGGGTGGTTTAGTTGGATGGTGATGTTGGGTGGTTTAGTTAGATGGTGATGTTTTGTGGTTTAGTTGGATGGTGATGTTGGATGGTTTAGTTGGATGGTGATGTTGAGTGGTTTAGTTGAATGGTGATACTGGGTGGTTTAGTTGGATGGTGATGTTGGTTGGTTTAGTTGGATGGTGTTGTTGGGTGGTTTAGTTGGATGGTGATGCTGGGTGGTTTAGTTGGATGGTGATGTTGGGTGGTTTAGTTGGATAGTGATGTTGGGTGGTTTAGTTGTATGGTGATGTTGGATGGTTTAGTTGGAAGGTGATGTTGGGTGGTTCAGTTGGATGGTGATGGGTTGTTTAGTTGAATAGTGATGTTGGGTGGTTTAATGGATGGTGATGTTGGGTGGTTTAGTTGGATAGTGATGTTTTTTGTGGTTTAGTTGAATGGTGATTTTGGGTGGTTTAGTTGGATGGTGATGTTGGGTGTTTTATTTGGATGTTGATTTTGGGTGGTTTAGTTGGATGGTGATGTTGGGTGGTTTATTTGGATGGTGATATTGGGTCGTTTAGTTGGATGGTGATGTTGGGTGGTTTAGTTGGATGGTGATACTGGGTGGTTTAATTGCATGGTGATATTGGGTGGTTTAGTTTGCTGGTGATATTGGGTAGTTTAGTTGGATGATGATATTGGGTGGTTTAGTTGAATGGTGATGTTGAGTGGTTTAGTTGGATGGTGATGTTGGGTGGTTTAGATGGATAGTGATGTTGGGTGGTTTAGTTGGATGTTGATGTGGGATGGTTTAGTTGGAAGGTGATGTTCGGTGGTTCAGTTGGATGGTGATGTTGGGTGGTTTAGTTGTATGGTGATGTTGGGTGGTTTAATGGATGGTGATGTTGAGTGGTTTAGTTAGATGGTGATGTTGGGTGGTTTAGTTGGATGGTGATGTTGGGTGGTTTAGTTGGATTGTGATGCTGGGTCGTTTAGTTGGATGGTGATGTTGGGTGATTTAGTTGGATGGTGATGTGGCATAGTTCCGTTGGATGGTGATACTGGGTGGTTTAATTGGATGGTGATATTGGGTGGTTTAGTTGGCTGGTGTTGTTGGTTGGTTTAGTTGGATGATGATATTGGGTGGTTTAGTTGAATGGTGATGTTGAGTGGTTTAGTTGGATGGTGATGTTGGGTGGTTTAGTTTGATGATGATGTTGGGTGGTTTAGTTGGATCGTGATGTTATGTGGTTTAGTTGGATGGTGATGTTGATTGGTTTAGCCAGATGGTGATGTTGGGTGGTTTAGTTGGATGGTGATGTTGGGTGGTTTAGTTGGATGTTGATATTGAGTGGTTTAGTTGGATGGTGATACTGGGTGGTTTGGTTGGATGGTGATATTGGGTGATTTAGGTGGATGGTGATATTGGGTGGTTTAGCTGGATGATGGTATTGGGTGGTTTAGTTGAATGGTGATGTTGAGTGGTTTAGTTGGATGGTGATGTTGGGTGGTTCAGTTTGATGATGATGTTGGGTGGTTTAGTTGGATCGTGATGTTATGTGGTTTAGTTGGATGGTGATGTTGATTGGTTTAGTTAGATGGTGATGTTGGGTGGTTTAGTTGGATGGTGATGTTGCATCTTTTAGTTGGATGGTGATGTTGCATAGTTTAGTTAGATGGTGATGTTAGGTAGTTTAGTGGATAGTGATGTTGGGTGGTTTAGTTGGATGGTGATGTTGGGTGGTTTAGTTGGATGGTGATGTTGGGTGGTTTAGTTGGATGGTGATGTTCGGTGGTTTAGTTGGATGGTGATGTTGGATGGTTTAGTTGGATGGTGTTGTTGGGTGGTTTAGTTGGATGGTGATGCTGGGTGGTTTACTTGGATGGTGATGTTGGGTGGTTTAGTTGGATAGTGATGTTGGGTGGTTTAGTTGTATGGTGATGTTGGATGGTTTAGTTGGAAGGTGATGTTGGGTGGTTCAGTTGGATGGTGATGGGTTGTTTAGTTGGATAGTGATGTTGGGTGGTTTAATGGATGGTGATGTTGGGTGGTTTAGTTGGATAGTGATGTTGGGTGGTTTAGTTGGATGGTGATTTTGGGTGGTTTATTTGGATGGTGATATTGGGTCGTTTAGTTGGATGGTGATGTTGGGTGGTTTAGTTGGATGGTGATACTGGGTGGTTTAATTGCATGGTGATATTGGGTGGTTTAGTTTGCTGGTGATATTGGGTAGTTTTGTTGGATGATGATATTGGGTGGTTTAGTTGAATGGTGATGTTGAGTGGTTTAGTTGGATGGTGATGTTGGGTGGTTTAGATGGATAGTGATGTTGGGTTGTTTAGTTGGATGTTGATGTGGGATGGTTTAGTTGGAAGGTGATGTTCGGTGGTTCAGTTGGATGGTGATGTTGGGTGGTTTAGTTGGATGGTGATGTTGGGTGGTTTAATGGATGGTGATGTTGAGTGGTTTAGTTAGATGGTGATGTTGGGTGGTTTAGTTGGATAGTGATGTTGGGTGGTATGGTTGGATTGTGATGTTGGGTCGTTTAGTTGGATGGTGATGTTGGGTGATTTAGTTGGATGGTGATGTGGCATAGTTCCGTTGGATGGTGATGTTGAGTGGTTTAGTGGATAGTGATGTTGGGTGGTTTAGTTGGATGGTGATGTTGCATCTTTTAGTTGGATGGTGATGTTGGGTGGCTTAGTTGGATGGTGATATTGGGTGTTTTATTTAGATGTTGATTTTGTCTGGTTTAGTTGGATGGTGATGTTGGGTGGTTTAGTTGGATGGTGATATTGGATCGTTTAGTTGGATGGTGATGATGGGTGGTTTAGTTGGATGGTGATGTTGGTTGGTTTAGTTGAATGGTGATGTTGGGTGGTTTAGTTGGATGGTGATGTTGGGTGGTTAGGTTGGATGATGATAATCGCTGATTTAGTTGAATGGTGATGTTGGGTGGTTCAGTTGAATGGTGATTTTGTGTGGTTTAGTTGGATGGTGATGTTGGGTGGTTTAGTTGGAAGGTGATGTTGGGTGGTTTAGTTGGATGGTGATGTTGGGTGGTTTAGTTTGATGGTGATGTTTTGTGGTTTAGTTGGATGGTGATGTTGGATGGTTTAGTTGGATGGTGATATTGAGTGGTTTAGTTGAATGGTGATACTGGGTGGTTTAGTTGGATGGTGATGTTGGTTGGTTTAGTTGGATGGTGATGTTGGGTGGTTTAGTTGCATGGCGATGTTGCATCTTTTAGTTGGATGGTGATTTTGGGTGGTTTAGTTGGATAGTGATGTTGGGTGGTTTAGTTGGGTGGTGATGTTGGGTGGTTTAGTCGGATGGTGATGTTGGGTGGTTTAGTTGAATGGTGATGTTGAGTGGTTTAGTTGGATGGTGATGTTGGGTGGTTTAGTTTGATGATGATGTTGGGTGGTTTAGTTGGATCGTGATGTTATGTGGTTTAGTTGGATGGTGATGTTGATTGGTTTAGTTAGATCGTGATGTTGGGTGGTTTAGTGGGTTGGTGATGTTGGGTGGTGTAGTTGGATGGTGATGTTGAGTGGTTTAGTTACATGGTGATGTTGGGTGGTTTAGTTGGATGGTGATACTGGGTGGTTTTGTTGGCTCGTGATATTGGGTGATTTAGTGGGATGGTGATATTGGGTGGTTTAGTTGGATGATGGTATTGGGTGGTTTAGTTGGATGGTGATATTGAGTGGTTTAGTTGGATGGTGATACTGGGTGGTTTTGTTGGCTCGTGATATTGGGTGATTTAGTGGGATGGTGATATTGGGTGGTTTAGTTGGATGATGGTATTGGGTGGTTTAGTTGAATGGTGATGTTGAGTGGTTTAGTTGGATGGTGATGTTGTGTGGTTTAGTTGGATGGTGATGTTGGTTGGTTTAGTTAGATGGTGATGTTGGATGGTTTATTTGGATGATGATGTTGTGTTGTTTAGTTGGATGGTGATGTTGGCTGGTTTACATGGATGGTGATGTTGGGTGGTTTAGTTGGATGGTGATGTTGGGTCGTTTAGTTGGATGGTGATGTTGGGTGGTTTTGCTGGATGGTGATGTTGGGTGGTTTAGTTGGATGGTGATGTTGGGTGGTTTAGTTGGATGGTGATGTTGCATAGTTTAGTTAGATGGTGATGTTAGGTAGTTTAGTGGATAGTGATGTTGGGTGGTTTAGTTGGATGGTGATGTTGGGTGGTTTAGTTAGATGGTGATGATGGGTGGTTTAGTTGGATGGTGATGTTCGGTGGTTTAGTTGGATGGTGATGTTGGATGGTTTAGTTGGATGGTGTTGTTGGGTGGTTTAGTTGGATGGTGATGCTGGGTGGTTTAGTTGGATGGTGTTGTTGGGTGGTTTAGTTGGATATTGATGTTGGGTGGTTTAGTTGTATGGTGATGTTGGATGGTTTAGTTGGAAGGTGATGTTGGGTGGTTCAGTTGGATGGTGATGGGTTGTTTAGTTGGATAGTGATGTTGGGTGGTTTAATGGATGGTGATGTTGGGTGGTTTAGTTGGATACTGATGTTGGGTGGTTTAGTTGGATGGTGATTTTGGGTGGTTTAGTTGGATGGTGATGTTGGGTGTTTTATTTGGATGTTGATTTTGGGTGGTTTAGTTGGATGGTGATGTTGGGTGGTTTATTTGGATGGTGATATTGGGTCGTTTAGTTGGATGGTGATGTTGGGTGGTTTAGTTGGATGGTGATACTGGGTGGTTTAATTGCATGGTGATATTGGGTGGTTTAGTTTGCTGGTGATATTGGGTAGTTTAGTTGGATGATGATATTGGGTGGTTTAGTTGAATGGTGATGTTTAGTGGTTTAGTTGGATGGTGATGTTGGGTGGTTTAGATGGATAGTGATGTTGGGTGGTTTAGTTGGATGTTGATGTGGGATGGTTTAGTTGGAAGGTGATGTTCGGTGGTTCAGTTGGATGGTGATGTTGGCTGGTTTAGTTGGATGGTGATGTTGGGTGGTTTAATGGATGGAGATGTTGAGTGGTTTAGTTAGATGGTGATGTTGGGTGGTTTAGTTGGATGGTGATGTTGGGTGGTTTAGTTGGATTGTAATGTTGGGTCGTTTAGTTGGATGGTGATGTTGGGTGACTTAGTTGGATGGTGATGTCGCATAGTTCCGTTGGATAGTGATGTTGAGTGGTTTAGTGGATAGTGATGTTGGGTGGTTTAGTTGGATGGTGATGTTGCATCTTTTAGTTGGATGGTGATGTTGGGTGGTTTAGTTGCATGGTGATGTTGGGTGTTTTATTTAGATGTTGATTTTGGCTGGTTTAGTTGGATGGTGATGTTGGGTGGTTTAGTTGGATGGTGATATTGGATCGTTTAGTTGGATGGTGATGATGGGTGGTTTAGTTGGATGGTGATGTTGGTTGGTTTAGTTGAATGGTGATGTTGGGTGGTTTAGTTGGATGGTGATATTGGATCGTTTAGTTGGATGGTGATGATGGGTGGTTTAGTTGGATGGTGATGTTGGGTGGTTTAGTTAGATGGTGATGTTTTGTGCTTTAGTTGGATGGTGATGTTGGATGGTTTAGTTGGATGGTGATGTTGACTGGTTTAGTTGGATGGTGATACTGGGTGGTTTAGTTGGATGGTGATATTGGTTGGTTTAGTTGGATGGTGATGTTGGGTGGTTTAGTTGCATGGCGATGTTGCATCTTTTAGTTGGATGGTGATTTTGGGTGGTTTAGTTGGATAGTGATGTTGGGTGGTTTAGTTGGATGGTGATGTTGGGTGGTTTAGTTGGATGGTGATGTTGGGTGGTTTAGTTGGATGGTGATGTTGGGTGGTTTAGTTGGATGGTGATACTGGGTGGTTTAATTGGATGGTGATATTGGGTGGTTTAGTTGGCTGGTGATATTGGTTGGTTTAGTTGGATGATGATATTGGGTGGTTTAGTTGAATGGTGATGTTGAGTGGTTTAGTTGGATGGTGATGTTGTGTGGTTCAGTTTGATGATGATGTTGGGTGGTTTAGTTGGATCGTGATGTTATGTGGTTTAGTTGGATGGTGATGTTGATTGGTTTAGTTAGATGGTGATGTTGGGTGGTTTAGTTGGATGGTGATGTAGGGTGGTTTAGTTGGATGGTGATGTTGAGTGGTTTAGTTAGATGGTGATGTTGGGTGGTTTGGTTGGATGTTGATATTGAGTGGTTTAGTTGGATGGTGATACTGGGTGGTTTGGTTGGATGGTGATATTGGGTGATTTAGTTGGATGGTGATATTGAGTGGTTTAGTTGGAAGATGGTATTGGGTGGTTTAGTTGAATGGTGATGTTGAGTGGTTTAGTTGGATGGTTATGTTGTGTGGTTTAGTTGGATGGTCATGTTGGTTGGTTTAGTTAGATGGTGATGTTGGATGGTTTATTTGGATGATGTTGTTGGGTGGTTTAGTTGGAGCGTTATGTTGGCTGGTTTACTTGGATGGTGATGTTGGGTGGTTTAGTTGGATGGTGATGTTGGGTGGTTTAGTTGGATGGTGATGTTGCATAGTTTAGTTAGATGGTGATGTTAGGTGGTTTAGTGGATAGTGATGTTGGGTGGTTTAGTTGGATGGTGATGTTGGGTGGTTTAGTTGGATGGTGATGTTTGTTGGTTTAGTTGGATGGTGATGTTGGGTGGTTTAGTTGGATGATGATATTGGGTGGTTTAGTTGAATGGTGATGTTGAGTGGTTTAGTTGGATGGTGATGTTGGGTGGTTTAGTTAGATGGTGATGTTGGGTGGTTTAGTTGGATGATGATGTTGGGTGGTTTAGATGGATAGTGATGTTGGTTGGTTTAGTTGGATAGTGATGTTGGGTGGTTTAGTTGGATGGTGATGTTGGATTGTTTAGTTGGAAGGTGATGTTGGGTGGTTAGGTTGGATGATGATAATCGGTGATTTAGTTGAATGGTGATGTTGGGTGGTTCAGTTGAATGGTGATTTTGGGTGGTTTAGTTGGATGGTGATGTTGGGTGGTTTAGTTGGATAGTGATGTTGGGTGGTTTAGTTGGATGGTAATGTTGGGTGGTTTAGTTAGATGGTGATGTTGGGTGGTTTAGTTGGATGGTGATGTTGGATGGTTTAGTTGCATGGTGATGTTGAGTGGTTTAGTTGGATGGTGATACTGGTGGTTTAGTTGGATGGTGATGTTGGTTGGTTTAGTTGGATGGTGATGTTGGGTGGTTTAGTGGATGGTGATGTTGGGTGGTTTAGTTGCATGGCGATGTTGCATCTTTTAGTTGGATGGTGATTTTGGGTGGTTTAGTTGGATAGTGATGTTGGGTGGTTTAGTTAGATGGTGATGTTGAGTGGTTTAGTTACATGGTGATGTTGGGTGGTTTAGTTGGATGTTGATATTGAGTGGTTTAGTTGGATGGTGATACTGGGTGGTTTGGTTGGATGGTGATATTGGGTGATTTAGTTGGATGGTGATATTGGGTGGTTTAGTTGGATGATGGTATTGGGTGGTTTAGTTGAATGGTGATGTTGAGTGGTTTAGTTGGATGGTGATGTTGTGTGGTTTAGTTGGATGGTGATGTTGGTTGGTTTAGTTAGATGGTGATGTTGGATGGTTTATTTGGATGATGATGTTGGGTGGTTTAGTTGGAGGGTTATGTTGGCTGGTTTACTTGGATGGTGATGTTGGGTGGTTTAGTTGGATGGTGATGTTGGGTCGTTTAGTTGGATGGTGATGTTGGGTGGTTTTGCTGGATGGTGATGTTGGGTGGTTTAGTTGGATGGTGATGTTGGGTGGTTTAGTTGGATTGTGATGTTGCATAGTTTAGTTAGATGGTGATGTTAGGTGGTTTAGTGGATAGTGATGTTGGGTGGTTTAGTTGGATGGTGATGTTGGGTGGTTTAGTTGGATGGTGATGTTTTTTGGTTTAGTTGGATTTTGATGTTGGGTGGTTTAGTTGGATGATGATATTGGGTGGTTTAGTTGAATGGTGATGTTGAGTGGTTTAGTTGGATGGTGATGTTTAGTGGTTTAGTTAGATGGTGATGTTGGGTGGTTTAGTTGGATGATGATGTTGGGTGGTTTAGATGGATAGTGATGTTGGTTGGTTCAATTGGATAGTGATGTTGGGTGGTTTAGTTGGATGGTGAAGTTGGAAGGTTTAGTTGGAAGGTGATGTTGGGTGGTTAGGTTGGATGATGATAATCGGTGATTTAGTTGAATGGTGATGTTGGGTGGTTCAGTTGAATGGTGATTTTGGGTGGTTTAGTTGGATGGTGATGTTGGGTGGTTTAGTTGGATAGTGATGTTGGGTGGTTTAGTTGGATGGTGATGTTGGGTGGTTTAGTTGGATGGTGATATTGGGTGGTTTAGATGGATGGTGATGTTGGGTGGTTTAGTTGGATGGTGATACTGGGTGGTTTAATTGGATGGTGATATTGGGTGGTTTAGTTGGCTGGTGATATTGGTTGGTTTAGTTGGATGATGATATTGGGTGGTTTAGTTGAATGGTGATGTTGAGTGGTTTAGTTGGATGGTGATGTTGGGTGGTTTAGTTTGATGATGATGTTGGGTGGTTTAGTTGGATCGTGATGTTATGTGGTTTAGTTGGATGGTGATGTTGGGTGGTTTATTTGGATGGTGATGTTGAGTGGTTTAGTTAGATGGTGATATTGGGTGATTTAGTTGGATGGTGATATTGGGTGGTTTAGTTGGATGATGGTATTGGGTGGTTTAGTTGAATGGTGATGTTGAGTGTTTTAGTTGGATGGTGATGTTGTGTGGTTTAGTTGGATGGTGATGTTGGTTGGTTTAGTTAGATGGTGATGTTGGATGGTTTATTTGGATGATGATGTTGGGTGGTTTAGTTGGATGGTGATGTTAGCTGGTTTACTTGGATGGTGATGTTGGGTGGTTTAGTTGGATGGTGATGTTGGGTCGTTTAGTTGGATGGTGATGTTGGGTGGTTTAGTTGGATGGTGATGTTGATTGGTTTAGTTAGATGGTGATGTTGGGTGGTTTAGTTGAATGGTGATATTGGGTGGTTTAGTTGGATGGTGATGTTGAGTGGTTTAGTTAGATGGTGATGTTGGTTGGTTTAGTTGGATGTTGATATTGAGTGGTTTAGTTGGATGGTGATACTGGGTGGTTTGGTTGGATGGTGATATTGGGTGATTTAGTTGGATGGTGATATTGGGTGGTTTAGTTGGATGATGGTATTGGGTGGTTTAGTTGAATGGTGATGTTGAGTGGTTTATTTGGTTGGTGATGTTGTGTGGTTTAGTTGGATGGTGATGTTGGTTGGTTTAGTTAGATGGTGATGTTGGATGGTTTATTTGGATGATGATGTTGGGTGGTTTAGTTGGAGGGTTATGTTGGCTGCTTTACTTGGATGGTGATGTTGGGTGGTTTAGTTGGATGGTGATGTTGGTTGGTTTAGTTGGATGGTGATGTTGGGTGGTTTAGTTGGATGATGATATTGGGTGGTTTAGTTGAATGGTGATGTTGAGTGGTTTAGTTGGATGGTGATGTTGGGTGGTTTAGTTAGATGGTGATGTTGGGTGGTTTAGTTGGATGATGATGTTGGGTGGTTTAGATGGATAGTGATGTTGGGTGGTTTAGTTGGATAGTGATGTTGGGTGGTTTAGTTGGATGGTGATGTTGGATGGTTTAGTTGGAAGGTGATGTTGCGTGGTTCAGTTGGATGGTGATGTTGGGTTGTTTAGTTGGATAGTGATGTTGGGTTGTTTAATGGATGGTGATGTTGGGTGGTTTAGTTGGATAGTGATTTTGGGTGGTTTATTTGGATAGTGATGTTGGGTGGTTTAGTTGTATAGTGATGTTGGGTGGTTTAGTTGGATGGTGATGTTGGGTTGTTTAGTTGGATGGTGATGTTGGATGGTTTAGTTGGATGGTGTTGTTGGGTGGTTTAGTTGGATGGTGATGCTGGGTGGTTTAGTTGGATGGTGATGTTGGGTGGTTTAGTTGGATAGTGATGTTGGGTGTTTTAGTTGGATGGTGATGTTGGATGGTTTAGTTGGAAGGTGATGTTGGGTGGTTCAGTTGGATGGTGATGGGTGGTTTAGTTGGATAGTGATGTTGGGTGGTTTAATGGATGGTGATGTTGGGTGGTTTAGTTGAATAGTGATGTTGGGTGGTTTAGTTGTATGGTGATTTTGGGTGGTTTAGTTGGATGGTGATGTTGGGTGTTTTATTTGGATGTTGATTTTGGATGGTTTAGTTGGATGGTGATGTTGGGTGGTTTAGTTGGATGGTGATATTGGGTCGTTCAGTGGGATGGTGATTTTGGGTGGTTTAGTTGGATGGTGATACTGGGTGGTTTAATTGCATGGTGATATTGGGTGGTTTAGTTTGCTGGTGATATTGGGTAGTTTAGTTGGATGATGATATTGGGTGGTTTAGTTGAATGGTGATGTTGAGTGGTTTAGTTGGATGGTGATGTTGGGTGATTTAGATGGATAGTGATGTTGGGTGGTTTAGTTGGATGGTGAAGTTGGGTGGTTTAATGGATGCTGATGTTGAGTGGTTTAGTTAGATGGTGATGTTGGGTGGTTTAGTTGGATGGTGATGTTGGGTGGTTTAGTTGGATTGTGATGTTGGGTGGTTTAGTTGGATGGTGATGTTGGGTGGTTTACTTGGATGGTGATGTTGCATAGTTCAGTTGGATGGTGATGTTGAGTGGTTTAGTGGATATTGATGTTGGGTGGTTTAGTTGGATGATGATGTTGCATCTTTTAGTTGGATGGTGATGTTGGGTGGTTTAGTTGGATGGTGATGTTGGGTGTTTTATTTAGATGTTGATTTTGGGTGGTTTAGGTGGATGGTGATGTTGGGTGGTTTAGTTGGATGGTGATATTGGGTCGTTTAGTTGGATGGTGATGTTGGGTGGTTTAGTTGGATGGTGATACTGTGTGGTTTAATTGGATGGTGATATTGGGTGGTTTAGTTGGCTGGTGATATTGGGTGGTTTAGTTGGATAATGATATTGGGTGGTTTAGTTGAATGGTGTTGTTGTGTGGTTTAGTTGGACGGTGATGTTGGATGGTTTAGTTGGATGATGATATTGGGTGGTTTAGTTGAATGGTGATGTTGAGTGGTTTAGTTGGACGGTGATGTTGGGTGGTTTAGTTGGATGATGATTTTGAGTGGTTTAGTTAGATGATGATGTTGGGTGGTTTAGTTGGATGGTGATGTTGAGTGGCTTAGTTAGATGGTGATGTTGGGTGGTTTACTTGGATGTTGATGTTGGGTGGTTTAGTTGGATGGTGATGTTGGGTGGTTTAGTTGGATGGTGATATTGGGTGGTTTAGTTGGATGGTGATGTTGAGTGGTTTAGTTGGATGGTGATGTTGGTTGGTTTAGTTGGATGGTGATGTTGGGTGGTTTTGCTGGATGGTGATGTTGGGTGGTTTAGTTGGATGGTGATGTTGGGTGGTTTAGTTGGATGGTGATATTGGTTCGTTTAGTTGGATGGTGTTGTTGGGTGGTTTAGATGGATGGTGATGTTGAGTGGTTTAGTTGGATGGTGATGTTGAGTGGGTTAGTTACATGGTGATGTTGTGTGGTTTAGTTGGATGGTGATGTTGAGTGGTTTAGTTGGATGGGGATGTTGGGTGGTTTAGTAGAATGGTGATGTTGGGTGGTTTAGTTGGATGGTGATGTTGGGTGGTTTAGTTGAATGCTGATGTTGGGAGGTTTAGTTGGATGTTGATGTTGGGTGGTTTAGTTGGATGGTGATACTGGGTGGTTTAGTTGGATGGTGATGTTGGGTGGTTTACTTGGATGGTGATGTTGGGTGGTTTAGTTGGATGGTGATGTTGGGTGGTTTAGTTGGATGGTGATGTTGGGTAGTTTTGCTGGATGGTGATGTTGGGTGGTTTAGTTCAATGGTGATGTTGGGTGGTTTAGTTGGATGGTGATGTTGCATAGTTTTGTTAGATGGTGATGTTTGGTGGTTTAGTGGATAGTGATGTTGGGTGGTTTAGTTGGTGGTGATTTTGGGTGGTTTAGTTGGATGGTGATGATGGGTGGTTTAGTTGGATGATGATATTGGGTGGTTTAGTTGAATGGTGATGTTGGGTGGTTTAGTTGGATGGTGATGTTGGGTGGTTTAGTTGGATGGTGATGTTGGGTGGTTTAGTTGGATGGTGATACTGGGTGGTTTAGTTGGATGGTGATATTGGGTGGTTTAGTTGGATGATGATAATGGGTGGTTTAGTTGGATGGTGATGTTGGGTCGTTTAGTTGGATGGTGATGTTGGATGGTTTAGTTGGATGGTGATGTTGAGTGGTTTTGTTGGATGGTGCTGTTGGTTGGTTTAGTTGGATGGTGATGTCGGGTGGTTTAGTTGGATGGTGATTTTGGGTGGTTTAGTTGGATGGTGATGGGTGCTTTAGTTGGATGGTGATGTTGGGTGGTTTAGTGGATGGTGGTATTGGGTTGTTTAGTTGGATGGTGATGTTGCATCTTTTAGTTGGATGGTCATGTTGGGTAGTTTAGTTGGATTTTGATGTTGGGTGGTTTAGTTGGATGGTGATACTGGGTGCTTTAATTGGCTGGTGATATTGGGTGGTTTAGTTGGATGATGATATTGGGTGGTTTAGTTGAATGGTGATGTTGAGTGGTTTAGTTGGATGGTGATTTTGGGTGGTTTAGTTGGATGGTGATGTTGGGTGGTTTAGATGGATAGTGATGTTGGGTGGTTTAGTTGGATGGTGATGTTGGGTGGTTTAATGGATGGTGATGTTGAGTGGTTTAGTTAGATGGTGATGTTGGGTGGTTTAGTTGGATGGTGATGTTGGGTGGTTTAGTTGGATTGTGATGTTGGGTGGTTTAGTTGGATGGTGATGTTGGGTGGTTTAGTTGGATGGTCATGTTGCATAGTTCAGTTGGATGGTGATGTTGAGTGGTTTAGTGGATATTGATGTTGGGTGGTTTAGTTGGATGATGATGTTGCATCTTTTAGTTGGATGGTGATGTTGGGTGGTTTAGTTGGATGGTGATGTTGGGTGGTTTAGTTGGATGGTGATATTGGGTCGCTTAGTTGGATGGTGATGTTGGGTGGTTTAGTTGGATGGTGATACTGTGTGGTTTAATTGGATGGTGATATTGGGTGGTTTAGTTGGCTGGTGATATTGGGTGGTTTAGTTGGATGATGATATTGGGTGGTTTAGTTGAATGGTGATGTTGGGTGGTTTAGTTGAATGGTGATGTTAGGTGGTTTAGTTGGATGGTGATGTTGGGTGGTTTAGTTGGATGGTGATGTTGGGTGGTTTAGTTGGATGGTGATGTTGGGTGGTTTAGTTGGATGGTGATGTTGGGTCGTTTAGTTGGATGGTGATGTTGGATGGTTTAGTTGGATGGTGATGTTGAGTGGTTTAGTTGGATGGTGATGTTGGTTGGTTTAGTTGGATGGTGATGTCGGGTGGTTTAGTTGGATGGTGATTTTGGGTGGTTTAGTTGGATGGTGATTGGTGCTTTAGTTGGATGGTGATGTTGGGTGGTTTAGTGGATGGTGGTATTGGGTTGTTTAGTTGGATGGTGATGTTGGGTGGTTTAGTTGGATGGTCATGTTGGGTAGTTTAGTTGGATGGTGATGTTGGGTGGTTTAGTTGGATGGTGATACTGGGTGGTTTAGTTGGCTGGTGATATTGGGTGGTTTAGTTGGATGATGTTATTGGGTGGTTTAGTTGAATGGTGATGTTGAGTGGTTTAGTTGGATGGTGATGTTGTGTGGTTTAGTTGGATGGTGATGTTGGGTGGTTTAGTTAGATGGTGATGTTGGGTGGTTTAGTTAGATGGTGATATTGAGTCGTTTAGTTGGATGGTGATACTGGGTGGTTTGGTTGGATGGTGATATTGGGTGGTTTAGTTGGCTGGTGATATTGGGTGGTTTAGTTGGATGATGTTATTGGGTGGTTTAGTTGAATGGTGATGTTGAGTGGTTTAGTTGGATGGTGATGTTGTGTGGTTTAGTTGGATGGTGATGTTGGGTGGTTTAGTTAGATGGTGATGTTGGATGGTTTTTTTGGATGATGATGTTGAGTGGTTTAGTTGGATGGTGATGTTGGCTGGTTTAGTTGGATGGTGATGTTGAGTGGTTTAGTTAGATGGTGATGTTGGGTGGTTTAGTTGAATGGTGATGTTGGGTGGTTTAGTTGTATGGTGATGTTGAGTGGTTTAGTTGGATGGTGATGTTGAGTGGTTTAGTTAGATGGTGATGTTGGGTGGTTTAGTTGGATGGTGATGTTGAGTGGTTTAGTTGGATGGTGATGTTGGGTGGTTTAGTTGAGTGGTGATGTTGGGTGGTTTAGTTGGATGGTGATGTTGGGTGGTTTAGTTGGATGTTGATGTTGAGTGGTTTAGTTGGATGGTGATGTTGGGTGGTTTAGTTGGATGGTGATGTTGAGTGGTTTAGTTGGATGGTGATGTTGGGTGGTTTAGTTGGATGGTGATGTTGGGTGGTTTAGTTGGATGGTGATGTTGGGTTGTTTATTTGGATGGTGATGTTGGCTGGTTTAGTTGGATGGTGATGTTGAGTGGTTTTGTTGGATGGTGATGATGGGTGGTTTTGTTGGATGGTGATGTTGGGTGGTTTAGTTGGATGGTGATGTTGGGTGGTTTAGTTGGATGGTGATGTTGGGTTGTTTATTTGGATGGTGATGTTGGCTGGTTTAGTTGGATGGTGATGTTGAGTGGTTTTGTTGGATGGTGATGATGGGTGGTTTTGTTGGATGGTGATGTTGGGTGGTTTAGTTGGATGGTGATGTTGGGTGGGTAAGTTTGGTGGAGTAATTTGGTGGCATCTGATGGCCACTTAATCTGTTTGCTGTCAATGGCCAAAGCTGTCTGATTTTCAGGAGAAATGTTCACCATGCATCTCTGAGACAAGTATCTGTAAACAGTCCCACTTACCAATTCGGTTGATCTGGGACCCTTTGTGAATGACATCACTGAGATCCAGAGTGTGGGAGATTATAGCGATAGATCCATAGTGTATGAGATTACTGAGATCCAAAGTATAGGCAATCACTGAGATCCACAGTGTGGGAGATCAGTAAGATCCATAGTTTAGGAGATCACTGAGATAGACCCACAGTGTAAGAGATCACTGAGATCCATAGTGTAGGAGATCACTGAAATCTGTAGTGTAGGAGGTCACTGAGATCCTTAGGTGGCAAGGGGAGAGACGGGGTTGATAAGGATAAAAAAATTGATGTGAGCCAATTGTTCAGCATGATGGATAACAGTTCAAACATCTGGAGGCACAAGTTAAAAAAATCAAATCTGAAGAATTAACTATCAGGAGGAATTCTTCCACCCAAAGGTTTAGGGTTGTGGAATAAATGACCAAGGATGGCCTTAGAACAAAACTGTGTAAATAGGGCTGAGGTAATTAGGTATTGTTCAGGGAATACAGTGAGAATCTGGGTTAGTGAAATTGATCTATGAAAAAAGGACCAATTGATACTCAACAAATTCCTCTTATTCCTGAAACTTTGTACAGTAAATTCCTAAATAGGGGGCTACCCTGAAAAGGAGCAGTGGTCTGAGGGAGAGATGCTGACTCTATGACCCACTACCCAGTTCAAACATAGCTTTTGTGAATTTACCCTTCTGTATCCTGACTTATTTTTATGTATACCCTGCCTGTATCTCAGCCTGGAATGAGCATGCCTTTCATTCATTAAAATGTCTCTAGTGAGAGAAATAATAATGAATGGTGCCTTAGGTGGTAATTGTTCTCTCAATGGTAAGTGTGTCATAGCAGTTAGAGTGGAGCTGCTAAACAGGTTAAGATCCACTTGCTAACACAAGGTTGGTTATTGTTTCCCATTGTTGGTTTGTATTACAACAAAAGAAAGATCTTGCATTTCCATAGCACCTTTCATCAACTTGACTTGTGGTGACAGTTATAACGTGGGACATGCGGCAGCTGATTGGCACACAGCAAGGTCACACTAACAGCAATGACATAATGACCAGATCATCTGCTTCTTAATGATATTGATGTTGGTGAGGACAGCTGGGAGAACTCCCCTGCTCTTCTTCCAAATATTGCCATGAGATCTTTTACATCCATCCAAGATGACAGATGGGAGCTTGGTTTAAAGTCTCACTCAAAAGCCAACATCTCCTACTCTGCAGCACTCCCTCAGTTGTACCTCAGTCAGACTGGTCTTTGTACTCAAGTCCCTGATACTCGCTTATGGCTGAGTATGTGACTCGAGTATGCGTCAGTCTATTACCAAACTCCTTGGAGCTACCTGGGGTTCAGGATGTACGCAACAAACTCCCGCCTCACCCAAGTTCCACTGCTGCCTCCTTCTGAGGTATTAGTTGAGCTTACATATTCAGTTGAGAGTCAACTGCAGGGCAGAGTTCCTGGGCTGTTATGGGCCTTGAAACTCAACTTGGCACCCCCTCAGTCCTGTGTGCTCAATGATCCTCTAAGCAGCTAAGGGGAGCACATGTTTGGAACACAGCTTCTGTGGCAACAGACACAATACAGGGAGCTAATGTGTGGGCTCAGTCCTTGTGTCACAGCACCACCAAAGGAGGGAGTGAAGCACTGCAATGAGCAATATTACTCAAAGCTTTAAATGATCAACTCTGAAACAGTAGGCCCTAGGGGCTAAATGCGCTTCTGCCTCTTCAGACTGTGCACCTCATTTCTGCAGTCACTCTCATTTAATTTCAGAGTATAGTGATTCCCTCGAGGGTTCAGCAGAGTGCAGAGAAGTGACAGGCGGGAGCGGGTTACCATGTCACAATGAGTGAAGCATTGACAAGGAGTCTAAGGGGCTATGCTGTCCCTTAACAGCCTCAGAGGCGCAAACCACGAATGACCCAGAACAAAAAAAAGGAAACTGCAAACAAAACGCGAGGTACTTTTTAACTTTCTGTAAATATCAGTGTGATGCAACCTACGTCTAAAATTAGAGCTTGTCTCTCCTGCGGCCTCTATATCGACTGAACCTCACACTGTAATCTCAGTAAAGTTCTGTGACGCACCATCACCTTCAATCACCTGTGAATTGTTAATTGAGAAAAGTACCTTCACATTTCCCTTTACCCCACTGAAGGCTGTGATGCATTTTCCCATGGTACTGGCAATGTCCATTTTACCTGTGTCTGTGTATGTGTGTGTCCATATGTGTGTCTCTGTGTCTGTGAGTGTGTGTGTGAGTGAGTGCAGGCAATCAGGCTATTCAACTGTGTGGGCATCATGGCCAATGCTTAATCTTCCACATGTGTGGCACTCCCAGAAAGCGTCAGTTGGTGCTGGGGCAGGCGTGGGGTAGGAGGGTTCAGGATGGGAGGGAATTGCGAGAGAGGGGTTTGAAGACTCAGATTAATAAAAGGAAACCCCAGCTCCAACACCCCACCCAGACCCCAACCTTCCCTAGCTCAGAAGCGTTGATGTTAACTGTAGTGCTCTAACTGCTATCTGACTGGGAGCAGCTGAACACAGTCCTGGAGTGGGACATTATGCTTTGTTTGGCTTAGTCCCACACTGGGCATTGCTCCAAACCACTGGGAAAGTAGTGTTCCCCTTTCAGTTTGAAAGGAGTGGAGATACGCTCACATAAAATAGGATCTGAGCTGGGATCATCGAGACCCCATGGACTGGACCGGCTTACAATAGGTTTTTGAATGCATCAGGGAGCCTCGGCGCAAATTAGAACAGCAATTTCCACAGGAATTCTCCTACTCACTTGCTGGAACATCCAGGGAGAATTCAGGGAGATCCTACAAAAGCAGTGTAAATGGGATTTTCAGAGGGGTTACAACTGACAGAGGATTGGGAGAGCCTGAACCCTCCAGAGGTTGCCCTGTCATTCCCTTGTATTGCTACACTCAATTCCTGGCCTAATATTTACAGTGTAATGGAGCACAGAGGAGCCAGCAAGTGTTTTAGATGTACGGGTCCCAGGTTCTAATACTGGTCAGCCCCAACAACCCACCCACCCTCCCCAAATGGGTCAGGACAGCTGGGAGAAAGGGAAATGGAGCTAGGGCAGAGGTAAAAGATAGTTTGCCCAATGTCCCTCTTTTGGATCGTTATCCAGGGGAAGATGCCTGAGTTTGCTTAGCAGACAAGTGCAGATGGATCTCAGCTCTAGTGCCCCACCCTGCCTGCACCAAGACTCAAAGAGCCTTCAACAGTCAGCCACCTTGGAGAGATAAGATAGGCAGCTCTATCTGTGGCAATGTACTCTTGTGACAACCAGCGCCACTAGGAGACTAGGGACCACAACATTCGGGGAACAAAGAGTCCAGATGTTATGTGGACTGAGAACATTGGCTACCGTGCAATGGTACAGGCAACAGCAGTAAAGGCCACAGTTACCAGCATCAAGTACATGAATAAAATGTCATTCGCACTTCATTAATTTTACCCTCAATGTCACAGCTCATCACTTTTCAATTTATCTCTTGAGCAACTATTCAATTTATTGGTTATTTAGGGTGAGACAGTCCCTGTTTATTCAGCAGGGTAAGGATTATCCACAGTACAATGGAGCAGAATTCCTACTGATTCGTCATAGCAAGGATTACTCCCTGTTTAACCGTACAGAGTCTCTGTTTATTCAGCAGGGTAAGGATTACTCCATGTTTAACTGTACAGAGTCTCTGTTTATTCAGCAGGGTAAGGATTACTCCCTGTTTAACTGTACAGAGTCTCTGTTTATTCAGCAGGGTAAGGATTACTCCCTGTCTAACTGTACAGAGTCTCTGTTTATTCAACAGGGTAAGGATTACTCCCTGTCTAGCTGTACAGGATCTCTCTTTATTCAGCAGTAAGGGGTTTTTACTGTCTAACTGTACAGAGTCTCTATTCAGCAGAGTAAGGGTTACTCACTGTGTAACTGTATAGAGTCTGTTTATTCAGCAGGATAAGGGGTTTTTACTGTCTAACTGTACAGAGTCTCTCTTTAGTCAGCAGGGTAAGGGTTACTCAATGTGTAACTGTATAGAGTCTGTTTATTCAGCAGGGTAAGGGGTTACTTACTGTCTAACTGTAGAGTCTCTCTTTATTCAGCAGGGTAAGGGTTACTCACTGTGTAACTGTATAGAGTCTGTTTATTCAGCAGGGTAAGGGGTTACTTACTGTATAACTGTACAGAGTCTTTCTTTCTTCAGCAGGGTAAGGGTTACTCACTGTGTAACTATTATTTGTTTTTTTCTCTGGCATGATTCAGTTTGCCTGCTTTCAGTCGCATATTTTCATAATTGTCCCTGAAAGAGTAAAATTCTGAGCCACTGAATCATGAGTTGAATATTACAAATCAGGGTTCAGAGGTGTATGGAGATGGAAATCCACAATGAAATTCATTGATTTACTGAAGCAGAATTAGCTAACCAACACCATCAGTTGTCTAAGCTGGCTCCAATTGGCTTGGAATGCAGGGCTGCAACTGCTGAGAGTTCATTTTGTCTGCAAAATCTGAACTCCAGTGCATGTATTGTTTATGTCACTCACTTATGTGTATTACCAGTTTATTTAAATTTGTTTGCAAAAGTTTCTTTCAAATGAATTATATTATCCTCAGGGGAATTGCCTTGGCAGCAGGATTAGCCAACAAGTGGGCCTGAGACACGTAGCTCTGTGTGTTGACAGTTGTTCCATGGCTGTCAGCGAGTTGATTAACAAGGCTGGCTGGCTGGTGGACTATAGGAGGCAAAGACTCTACCAATTTCTATATTCGACATGAGAGACAACTTCTGGTTACACTGGAGTAATGGAATGAAAGGCAGAGCGGACTGAGCCAAGATAAGCTACCCAGGGCTTGGAATATGTTCTGAATGTTTTTTGCAGCCCCCTGCAATTTCAGCCATGTGGGGTATGGGGGCAATTGCTCTCACTGCCTCTGGGCCAGCCTAGGAACCTCCTTCCCGACTGCTATCCTGTGACTGGCCCCGTAAAAAGTGTGGATGAGATGAGGGCAGGATTGGGCTCAGATTGTGTGAAGCGTCCTACAGTCAAATAGGTGGCTCAGAATCACAGAGAATGTGCCAAACAGCAGCCATAGAATTGTGTACCAGAAAGGAGTCGGTACCTTCAGGAGAAAGAAAGGGGAAGGGTTGATGGAAAAAACTGGATTTAAAAATATATACGTAAGTAGTTTGTGCCAAGTAAAGTGCTTCATGTCAAGAAATAAATTGGCTGGGTTCGGGAATCTGCTTTAACTCACCACACCACCCAGTCCCCGCTGCATGGATCAGCCCTTGATCACATCTGCCTGCTCTGCATCTGAGTCTACATCCCAGAGGCAAAAGGACAATGTCCTAACTCACTGCACTCTCCCATTCTATCTCCACATTGAACAACATTCCAGATATTCTGCTGAAGCTCCTGGAAAGCTTCCATCAGGAGCTCACCAGCACATGCTTTACAGCATCTAATAGGAGGCATTTCTTGGGGTGGGGAGGGCGGTGGTGGGGGCAGGGAAGTGTGGGTTTCTCGTGATGTGATTTCCTTTCAGTAGAGAACTGGATAATGAGCAGCTCCCCCTCAAGCAAAAGGAACCCTGATGCTTAGTGAGATATCCTCTGTAAATGGGCTCTCTGATGGTCAGACCACTTGTTTAAAAGCAGTCCTGATGGTGAGATTCCCCCTGTTCAAAGTGACTCTAATGATAAACCCACAAAAGGAGTTCTGATGGTGAGACCCTCCTTTGTGAGGATTCCTGATGGATAGCTTCCCTCTTCACAAGGGGTTTGGATGACAGATGGCCCCTTTAAAAAGTATCCTAATTGTAACATTTACTGTCAAGGACTTTCTGGTGGCCAGCATAAGGGGAGGAAGTGGTGTAGTGGTATTGTCACTGGACTGGTATTCTAGAGAGCTAGCGTAATGCTCTAGGAACCTGGGTTCAAATCCCACCATGGTGGATAGCAAAATTTGAATTCAGTAAAAATCTGGAATTGAAAGTCTGATGATGACCATGAAACCACTGCCAACTATCAGGGGAAAACCCATCTGGTTCACTAATGTCCTTTAAGAAAGGAAATTGGCTGGTCTGGCCTACATGTAACTCCAGACTCACAGCAAGTGGTTGACTCTTAAATGCCCTCTAAACAAGGGCAATTAGGGAAGTGTAATATCTCACATCCTCACACTGTATGTGGGCTGCAATTGTACCATTAAAGCCCAATGACTATGCCTTTTTTAGGCTATGTCAGAGTCAACCACATTGCTGTGGGTCTGGACTCACATGTAGGCCAGACCAGGTAAGGATGACTGATTTCCTTCCCTCAAGGGAAAACACAATGGCCTCTTTCTGTGCCATAACAGTTATATGGTTCTAAGAGCATTAGTGAACCAGATGGGTTTTTTTTTACAACAATCATCAAGGTCATCGTTACAGAGTTTCCAAATTTATTAATTGAATTTATTCCAGATTTATTAATTGAATTTAAATTTCATCAGCTTCGGTGGTGGGATTTGAACCCATGTATACGGAGCACTAGCTGGGCATCAGGGTTACTAGTCCAGATACAGTCGGGTTTGTGTGGCTGGGGTAAACTAAAAAAGCCAGGCTCAAGGCTTAGCTGTGATTGTTCCCCCTCAAGGCTCTAAGTCTCCAGGCACAGCCTGGGCTGTACATTGGGGCCGATTTTAACTCTGGGCAAGTGGGTGGGTTTTGAATGAGTTAAAATCTCGCCCATTAAGCCTGGCCTGATTAAATATAGGATGGCTGGACTGAGCCTGGAGATCTGAACATTGGTGAGGGGAGTGAGGAAGGGTTGGTTGGCAGCCCACACTGTTCAGGGCGGATAAGCAGGACATTGGCTGTGACTTGCTGCAGTTCCACCCTAACAATCAGAGACAGGAAAGAAAGTTGTATTTTTTCTGTTCTCCCCTGTGAGTGAGTGAGAGCAGCTGGATATCTGCTGTGAGCTGGTTTCTAAACATATTCTCCACTCCCAACCCCCACAACCCCTGGTACCCTCCCCTCCCCTCTCACCAGCACCCTGAGCTGCCAAAACAATTACATTCTCAACAAGACTGTGACAGACTCCACGATAAGATTGGAAACCTCGCAATGTTTTTAATTCATATTATCCAATGCCGGCTCCCCTCACTTTCAGCCGCTGTGGGAGAGTCAGGGGTTTGGAGACTTGGGAAAGGCATGGATTATTTCAGTTCTGTTCCTTTCTGCCCTGTCACATGGTTTCACTTAGAACAAGGCCCAAGTTCAAATAACAAGTGATTGAGCTGCCAGACTGCTGCTCTATGGCTGACCTATTTGAACGAGACTTTTAAGCCCATTTAATCCAACAATCACCCCTTTCTTGTGCAATATAGCCTTCCTAGAAAATTTTTGATTTGGATTTAAAATTCGATGTCTGTCCTTCCTTTCACTTAAGGAGCCAACTCCTAAATGGGGGAAAATGAGCTCCCCGCCATCCCCGGACAATGATGGCCCCACTGTCACCCTGCTCTGTTCACATGTGAACTCCACAGACTCTCCACTGACTGTTCAACCTTGGGGTTACAGGCAAGCTGACTCTCTCACCTGACAGACACCAGCACCCCTTCTAGCCCTAACAGTCCTGGGGTGCTGGCCCTAACCTAGAGGTACTAAAGATAACTCTAATCCTCACCAGAGCTGAACTAGCTGAAATCCAGCTAGTCAACATGGGCCGAGAACAGAGCCTGGGACTTTGCCGGTGAGCGTGGCCCAATACCTCTGGTTGAAGGCAGGGCTCCAATTTCAAGGACAGCAGCCAATGTGATTGTTCACAGATGCTTTCCTCAGGTCCTGATTCCCGCACTCAGGTCACAAAATGAAGAAGTGCAATCTGCTTGCTTCCAACTCTGACATTATTTAAACCATTTGATTATTTCTCTTGCCTTCTTCCTCTTTCTTTTTTCCAACTTTCCATGAGCCATATCAGAGCAGGCAGTAGCTCCTTCCAAGCCTGTACAGCTCAATCCAGACACATGGTGGGGGTGGGGGCTCAGGATTGTGAGAGAGCAACCCCTCACCCAGGGTTGATTCCCTTTCCAAAGTCTAAGGTTAACAACCCTCCTTACAGGACTCTCCAGGAATTGCTGTTGATCTGTAGCAAGGAAGCCAATAGCAAAATCATTGGGACCTCAAAAAATATTTGTATATTTTTCATTTACATTGAACATTTTTGCTTATTGGTTATAAACATATTGGAGGTAGGAAGAAAGACTATTTCACTAAGTCAATAATCATCCAATTTTTTTATTGGTAATAGGATGGGGTCATTGATGACCAGGCCAGCATTCGTTGCCCATACTTAATTGCCCTTGAGAAGGTGGTGGTGAGCCACCTTCTTGAACCGCTGCAGTCCATGTGGTGTAGGTACACCCACAGTGCTTTTAGTGGGGGGAGTTCCAGGGTTTTAACCCAGCGACAATGAAGGAACAGTGATATATTTCCAGATCAGGATGGTGTGTGGCTTGGAGGGGAACTTGCAGGCAGTGGTCAGATTCTGTCTTGTCAGGGATAATTGGGTAAAGAGTCTGTTTGCTGTATAATCGGTGGGAGAAGGTGGTGCACCACCAGGATTGTCCATTATTGAACAGGACTTGGACGGGTTCCAGTATTGGTGATATTTCAGCTCTTGCCCTAAACTCAATGGTCTGATATCTTTCCCCCTCTATTATCTTATCCACTATGACCTTACCCACTCTAAATTCTTGCTTACTATATGATCTTACCAACTCTATGACCTTGCCCACTCTATGATCTTGCGCATTCTATTTTCGGAATCCTATGCCCTCCCCCGTGGTGAGTTTAGTGCAGGGGGCATTTAATTGGGTGAGAGAATAATCGGATAGGGACCCCACCACCTTCCTGTGTTCACTCTGATTAAGTCCAGGATGGGAAGGCCCATGGATGGCCTTCCTGCCCAGTCACCAGGTGAGACACATAAGTGGGCAGTTAATGCCCACTTAAAAGCTTCACCCCGCCACCACAGGTATTAACCCAGAGACAGGCATGCCATACGGGGAGAATGACAAGCAAACCCCAAGGCACTCAATGCCTGATCAAATGAAGGGGGCACCCATTGAGAGTTGCCCCTCTACCCTTGCTGCTGAGCCCCTTCCACCGTGACCCCCTTTCCATGACCCTCTTCCTGCCATCATTCGCTTGTGTGCCCGGGTCCCTTCTCAAACCGAGGCCTCGAGTGGTGTCATATTGGCAGAGCCACTGCCTCCATGCTGACGTTGCTGAGTACAAAAGAGCTGATGGCCCTCTGACCGGGTGGGACTGCCACCACTAGGGTCCTTGATCCCGGAGGAACGGTCGCCACTGGCCTGCCAAGTGCCTGAGTGGCACAAGTTGCAGCGGGGCCTTCCTGAAAAAAAGCAATGCGGTGGGTCTGGCATCCACAAGATTCTGCCCTATGATCTTGCCCAGTGACCAAAGTGGAGGAGTGTTGGCAGGCGAATTGACCGTTTAGCCTGATCACAGGCACTTACTCTCCAGCAGGGGTCACCAGAGAGTGATCAAGTGCAGGAACACTGGGGCACTGAGGCCAATTGTCTTTCCCTAATTGTTGCCCTGACACGGATGAGCTTCACTCAGCAGATAGATTGGAATCAAACTAGGGTCCTGTGTTTTTCTGTGTAGCGTTGTATGAACAAACTTACAAATCTACAACATCTACCACCTAGAAAGACAAGGGCAGCAGATGTTTGGGAACACAAGTTCCCCTCCAAGCCCCTCACCATCCTGACTTGGAACTATATCACTATTCCTTCACTGTCGCTAGGTCAAAATCATGGAACTGCCTCCATAACAGCACTGTGGGTGTACCTATACCACATACACTGCAGTGGCTCAAGAAGGCAGCTCACCACCACCTTCTCAAGGGCAATTAGGGATGGGCAGTAAAAATGCTGGTCTAGCCAACGAGGCCCATATCCCATGAAAGAATTTTTTTTAAAAACCTAAGATAATTCACCAGCATTCCCAACATCTCCACATTTCCAGGCCAAGTCCAAGCCCCACTTCATTACCATGCCGAAGAAAGCACCAAATAAACACTTCAGAGCCAATGACCCAGGTCTACACAGAAAGAGGTGGAGGCCATTCAGCCCCTCAAGCCTGCCGCACCATTCATTTACCTAGCTTTGCTCCAATTCCCTCAATATCCTCACCTAATATCTATCCATCACAGTCCTGGCAGTTCCACTTAACCCACCTACAGCCTATTGGAACATAGAAGCAGGAATAGGCCATTTGGCCCCTTGAGCCTGCTCCTCCATTGAACTGGATCATGGCTGATTTTCTACCTCAATGCTATTTTCCCACTCCCCAGATCCTTTGATGTCATTGGTATCTAGAAATCTAACGATCTCTGCTTTGAACATACTCAACGATTAAGCCTCCACAGCCCTCTGGGCTAGAGAGTTCCAAAGATTCTCCCCCCTCTGAGTGAAGAAATTCCTCCTTATCTCGGACTACCTCTCATTCTGAGACAGTGTCCCCTGGTTCTAGACACCCCCAGCTGGAGGAAACATCCTTCCTGCATCTACCCTGTCGAGCCTTGTAAGAATTTGTACACTCTCATTCTTCTAAACACTAGAGAATATAGGCTTAGTCTTCTCAATCTTTCTTCATAGCACAATCCTGCCATTCCCGGGATTAGTCTGGTGAGCCATCGAATCTATTGGAAGACAGAGTTCTAGATTTCCACTAGCATTTCTGGTCAAAAAGAGTTTCCTGATTTCACTCTTGAACGGCCAATAAGCTCCAATGTTAAGATGGTGTCCCCCTATTGTGGACTGCCCCACCAGAAGGAAATAGTTTCGCTCTCTCCACACTATCTCCAACACTTGGCAGGATGCTGTTATTTAGGGCAATCAGCGGTCAGATTCATTCACCCATTACATCATCACTCCTAAACATCCCTCACTCTTAGGCAGTGACCATCTTCCACTGGGTTGTGTCATGGCACAGCAAGGGGCACCGGGGGTTGAATTAACTCTGTAGCTCAAATCGGAATTAAGTGCTCAGCTACCTCACCGTACAGTAACTTGTGGGGCCTTATATGGACTGTGGAAACATATTGAGTAGCCAAGAGTTGGGGAAATAATCGTGTCATGGTAACAGCAGCAGGAAGTGAGAGAGAAGGTTTAGTGGCCAGCTCAGCTAGGTAGTGGTTGAGAAGGAGTAACCCAAGCTGTTTTTGGGGTAGGTCAGTCACTGATCTCCACTAGACAGGAAACCCATTTGCAAGTTTGCAATCAGCACAAGAATCTGTTGGTCTCCAGTGTTGTTACTGGTCTTTGCTGCCAATGTGCTACAAGGTGAAATCACACCTCACACTTGCTGTTGTGCTTTCAGTCCGTTGTGGAATTTTACTTGAAGCTGGTGTACCTGATCACTGCCTTTGTCCCTTCTGACATGCTATGCCTGACCAGCTCCCCAGGCAGTAGCAGCCTCAGGGCCATCTGCGTCTCCGGGGTGCTTGTTGTAAATGGGTCGAGATGGGAAGGCTCGCTTGCCAGCCACTCGCAAACATCGTCTGCAAAGGAGTGCTGCTTTCTTCTCCTCGGTATTTTCACACTCAAGCACTGTCTTTGTCAGGCATTCTTAGTTCCTCGCCTCAGATGACTTGCAGTGATTGGCCTGTAACCAGCCGCACTCTGTACCTCAGAGGGTTCCCTCCAGTCCTAGGACACCCTTTGGAAATTCTGAACCATTGTTTGTACCACTGCCTCTTTCTTCCACTTTGGGCAGAAGGTGAAAATTTCACAGTTTGGAAGAATTTTCACATCATTTCAACACTAAAATGCTAGAATTGATAAAGAAAAATTCCAGTGGGCCAACAGGGGGTACTTTTCCCAATGCCTACCTCTCAGCAGCAGCAAAAACCTTCCCCTTTCTCAACTGCTAAAAAGGAGTGTGGTTGGCAGCCCTCCAAGGTTAGCCTGGAGTCTCCAGAAAGTGAAAATTAATATCTAGGACTCCAATGCAAGGAAAACCCTGGAGAAAAATCATAAGGATATTAAAAAAAAATTTGTGCCAATGTTTTCCCCCCATTTTGTATTGTTGATCAAAACCTAATTAAAAAATCAAGGTGCTTCAAGGGAGCATTACCAAACAAAATTTGATAGCCAGCCAAATAAAGAGACCAGAAACCTGGACAAAGAGGTTGTAAGGAGCATCCTTTGGGTGGAGAGAAAGGCTGAGGGGTTTAGGGAGGGAATTCCAGAGCCTTAGGGCCCCGACAGCTGTAGGCACGGCCACCAATGATGAAGTTGAAGGAACTCGCCTGCACACAGACCCAGGATATTATGACGACAGTCTCAATTACAGGCCGGAGATCCTATATAGGGGCCTGTTCCACCTCTCCGGGCTGAGAAAAGATCGGCTGAGCGAAAGAAAGTAATTACCATTTTCGGCCACATTCCCATTTTTAGGGAGCCTTATAATCTGAATCATTTTAACAACCACAAAACTCAAGGTATCCAGAAGCAGGAAACAGGCAGAAGGCAGCCCACCTGTTCGCTGGGAACTGTGCAGTGCCTGGTGTGGAAATAAATCATACGAACCAGAAATATCTTAAATCAACACTTGACCTGTGCTGAATTAGTTGTGATGCTAGTTTCTGCTGAGCGGAATATCGGAATGGGTTGGGATGTGTGGTGGGATGTGTGGAAGCGGTGGTGGTGGGGGGGGGCGGGGGGTGGGTGGGTGTGATTGGGGGTGTGTGGAGGTGGATTTGTGGAGGTGGGTGTATGGAGGAGATGTATGTGGAGGGGATGTATGCGGAGGTGGGGTCGGGGGTTGAGGAGGGGGGTGTGTGGAGGGGTGTATGGAGCGGAGTATGTGAAGGGGGGTGTGTGGAAGATTGTGTGGAGGGGGGTGCATGGAGAGGGTGTGTGTGGAGGGAGTGTGTGTGGAGGGGGTGTGTGTGGAGGGGGTGTGTGTGGAGGATTGTGTCGAGGAGGTGTGTGTGGAGGGGGTGTGTGTGGAGGGGGTGTGTGTGGAGGATTGTGTGGAGGGGGTGAGTGTGGAGGGGGTGTGTGTGGAGGGGGTGTGTGTGGAGGATTGTGTGGAGGGGGTGTGTGGGGAGGGGGTGTGTGTGGAGGGGGTGTGTGTGGAGGATTGTGTGGAGGGGGTGTGTGTGGAGGGCTGTGTGTGGAGAGGGTGTGTGTGGAGGATTGTGTGGAGGGGGTGTGTGGGGAGGGGGTGTGTGTGGTGGATTGTGTGGAGGATTGTGTGGAGGGGGTGTGTGTGGAGGGCTGTGTGTGGAGGGGGTGTGTGTGGAGGGGGTGTGTGTGGAGGGGGTGTGTGTGGAGGGGGTGTGTGTGGAGGATTGTGTGGAAAGGGTGTGTGTGGAGGGGGTGTGTGTGGAGGGGGTGTGTGTGGAGGGGAGTGTGAGGAGGAGGAGTGTGTGGAGGGGGTGTGTGTGGAGGATTGTGTGTGGAGGATTGTGTGGAGGGGGTGTGTGTGGAGGGGGTGTGTGTGGAGGATTGTGTGGAGGGGAGTGTGTGTGGTGGATTGTGTGGAGGGGGTGTGTGTGGAGGGGGTGTGTGTGGAGGGGGAGTGTGTGGAGGGGTGTGTGTGGAGGGGGTGTGTGTGGAGGGGAGTGTGAGGAGGGGGAGTGTGTGGAGGGGGTGTGTGTGGAGGATTGTGTGTGGAGGATTGTGTGGAGGGGGTGTGTGTGGAGGGGGGTGTGTGGTGGATTGTGTGGAGGGGGTGTGTGTGGAGGGGAGTGTGTGTGGAGGATTGTGTGGAGGGGGTGTGTGAGGGGGTGTGTGTGGAGGGGGTGTATGTGGAGGGGGTGTGTGTGGAGGATTGTTGGAGGGGGTGTGTGTGGAGGGGGTGTGTGTGGAGGGGGTGTGTGTGGAGGATGGTGTGGAGGGGTGGTGTGGAGGGGTGGGATGTGGGGAGGGGGTGTGTGGGAGGATTGTGTGGAGGGGGGTGTGTGGGGAGGGGGTGTGTGTGGAGGGGGTGTGTGTGGAGGATTGTGTGGAGGGGGTGTGTGTGGAGGGCTGTGTGTGGAGGGGGTGTGTGTGGAGGGGGTGTGTGTGGAGGGGGTGTGTGTGGAGGGGGTGTGTGTGGAGGATTGTGTGGAAAGGGTGTGTGTGGAGGGGGTGTGTGTGGAGGGGGTGTGTGTGGAGGGGAGTGTGAGGAGGAGGAGTGTGTGGAGGGGGTGTGTGTGGAGGATTGTGTGTGGAGGATTGTGTGGAGGGGGTGTGTGTGGACGGGTGTGTGTGGAGGATTGTGTGGAGGGGAGTGTGTGTGGTGGATTGTGTGGAGGGGGTGTGTGTGGAGGGGGTGTGTGTGGAGGGGGAGTGTGTGGAGGGGGTGTGTGTGGAGGGGGTGTGTGTGGAGGGGAGTGTGAGGAGGGGGAGTGTGTGGAGGGGGTGTGTGTGGAGGATTGTGTGTGGAGGATTGTGTGGAGGGGGTGTGTGTGGAGGGGGTGTGTGTGGTGGATTGTGTGGAGGGGGTGTGTGTGGAGGGGAGTGTGTGTGGAGGATTGTGTGGAGGGGGTGTGTGTGGAGGGGGTGTGTGTGGAGGGGGTGTATGTGGAGGGGGTGTGTGTGGAGGATTGTGTGGAGGGGTGTGTGTGGAGGGGGTGTGTGTGGAGGGGGTGTGTGTGGAGGATTGTGTGGAGGGGGTGTGTGTGGGGGTGTGTGTGGAGGTGTGTGGAGGGGGTGTGTGTGGAGGATTGTGTGGAGGGGGTGTGTGTGGAGGGGGTGTGTGTGGAGGGGGTGTGTGTGGAGGGGGTGTGTGTGGAGGGGGTGTGTGTGGAGGGGGTGTGTGTGGAGGGGGTGTGTGTGGAGGATTGTGTGGAGGGGGTGTGTGTGGAGGGGGTGTGTGGTGGTGTGTGGAGGGGGTGTGTGTGGAGGGGGTGTGTGTGGAGGGGTGTGTGTGGTGGTGTGTGGAGGGGGTGTGTGTGGAGGGGGTGTGTGTGGGGGGGGTGTGTGGAGGTGTGTGGAGGGGGTGTGTGTGGAGGGGGTGTGTGTGGAGGGGGTGTGTGTGGAGGATTGTGTGGAGGGGGTGTGTGTGGAGGGGGTGTGTGTGGAGGGGGTGTGTGTGGAGGATTGTGTGGAGGGGGTGTGTGTGGAGGGGGTGTGTGTGGAGGGGGTGTGTGTGGAGGGGGTGTGTGTGGAGGATTGTGTGGAAAGGGTGTGTGTGGAGGGGGTGTGTGTGGAGGGGGTGTGTGTGGAGGGGAGTGTGAGGAGGGGGTGTGTGTGGAGGGGGTGTGTGTGGAGGGGGTGTGTGTGGTGGATTGTGTGGAGGGGGTGTGTGTGGAGGGGGTGTGTGTGGACGGGGTGTGTGTGGTGGATTGTGTGGAGGGGGTGTGTGTGGAGGGGGTGTGTGTGGAGGGGGAGTGTGGGGAGGGGGTGTGTGTGGAGGGGGAGTGTGTGGAGGGGGTGTGTGTGGAGGGGGTGTGTGTGGAGGGGGAGTGTGGGGAGGGGGTGTGTGTGGAGGGGGTGTGTGTGGAGGGGGTGTGTGTGGAGGGGGTGTGTGTGGAGGGGGAGTGTGGGGAGGGGGTGTGTGTGGAGGGGGAGTGTGTGGAGGGGGTGTGTGTGGAGGGGGAGTGTGGGGAGGGGGTGTGTGTGGAGGGGGTGTGTGTGGAGGGGGTGTGTGTGGAGGGGGTGTGTGTGGACGGGGTGTGTGTGGAGGGGGAGTGTGGGGAGGGGGTGTGTGTGGAGGGGGAGTGTGTGGAGGGGGAGTGTGTGGAGGATTGTGTGGAGGCGGTGTGTGTGGAGGGGGTGTGTGTGGAGGATTGTGTGGAGGGGGTGTGTGTGGAGGGGGTGTGTGTGGAGGGGGTGTGTGTGGAGGATTGTGTGGAGGTGGTGTGTGTGGAGGGGGTTTGTGTGGAGGATTGTGTGGAGGGGGTGTGTGTGGAGGGGGTGTGTGTGGAGGGGGT
Organism: Carcharodon carcharias; assembly: GCF_017639515.1. Classification (NCBI taxonomy): domain Eukaryota; kingdom Metazoa; phylum Chordata; class Chondrichthyes; order Lamniformes; family Lamnidae; genus Carcharodon; species Carcharodon carcharias. The sequence goes on from NC_054486.1 coordinate 27,751,339, forward strand.
GTGTGTGGAGGATTGTGTGGAGGCGGTGTGTGTGGAGGGGGTGTGTGTGGAGGGGGTGTGTGTGGAGGATTGTGTGGAGGGGGTGTGTGTGGAGGGGTGTGTGTGGAGGATTGTGTGGAGGGGGTGTGTGTGGAGGATTGTGTGGAGGGGTGTGTGTGGAGGGGGTGTGTGTGGAGGGGGTGTGTGTGGAGGATTGTGTGGAGGGGGTGTGTGTGGAGGGGGTGTGTGTGGAGGGGGTGTGAGGAGGATTGTGTGGAGGGGAGTGTGTGTGGAGGATTGTGTGGAGGGGGTGTGTGTGGAGGGGGTGTGAGTGGAGGGATGTGTGTGGAGGATTGTGTGGAGGGGGTGTGAGTGGAGGGGGTGTGTGAGGAGGATTGTGTGGAGGGGAGTGTGTGTGGAGGATTGTGTGGAGGGGGGGCGTGTGGAGGGGGTGTGTGTGGAGGGGGTGTGTGTGGAGGATTGTGTGGAGGGGTGTGTGTGGAGGATTGTGTGGAGGGGGTGTGTGTGGAGGGGTGTGTGTGGAGGGGGTGTGTGTGGAGGATTGTGTGGAGGGGTGTGTGTGGAGGGGGTGTGTGTGGAGGGGGTGTGTGTGGAGGATTGTGTGGAGGGGTGTGTGTGGAGGATTGTGTGGAGGGGGTGTGTGTGGAGGATTGTGTGGAGGATTGTGTGGAGGGGGTGTGTGTGGAGGGGGTGTGAGTGGAGGGATGTGTGTGGAGGATTGTGTGGAGGGGGTGTGTGTGGAGGGTGTGTGTGTGGAGGATTGTGTGGAGGATTGTGTGGAGGGGTGTGTGTGGAGGATTGTGTGGAGGATTGTGTGGAGGGGTGTGTGTGGAGGGGGTGTGTGTGGAGGATTGTGTGGAGGATTGTGTGGAGGGGGTGTGTGTGGAGGGGGTGTGAGTGGAGGGATGTGTGTGGAGGATTGTGTGGAGGGGTGTGTGTGGAGGATTGTGTGGAGGATTGTGTGGAGGGGTGTGTGTGGAGGATTGTGTGGAGGATTGTGTGGAGGGGTGTGTGTGGAGGGGGTGTGTGTGGAGGATTGTGTGGAGGATTGTGTGGAGGGGGTGTGTGTGGAGGATTGTGTGGAGGGGGTGTGTGTGGAGGGGGTGTGTGTGGAGGATTGTGTGGAGGGGTGTGTGTGGAGGGGGTGTGTGTGGAGGGGGTGTGTGTGGAGGGGTGTGTGTGTGGAGGGAGTGTGTGAGGAGGATTGTGTGGAGGGGAGTGTGTGTGGAGGGGGTGTGTGTGGAGGATTGTGTGGAGGGGTGTGTGTGGAGGGGGTGTGTGTGGAGGGGGTGTGTGTGGAGGGGTGTGTGTGTGGAGGGAGTGTGTGAGGAGGATTGTGTGGAGGGGAGTGTGTGTGGAGGGGGTGTGTGTGGAGGGAGTGTGTGTGGAGGATTGTGTGGAGGGGAGTGTGTGTGGAGGATTGTGTGGAGGGGGTGTGTGTGGAGGGGGTGTGTGTGGAGGGGTGTGTGTGGAGGATTGTGTGGAGGATTGTGTGGAGGGGGTGTCTGTGGAGGATTATGTGGAGGGGGTGTATGTGGAGGGGGTGTGAGTGGAGGGATGTGTGTGGAGGATTGTGTGGAGGGGGTGTGTGTGGAGGATTGTGTGGAGGGGGTGTGTGTGGAGGATTGTGTGGAGGGGGTGTGTGTGGAGGGGGTGTGTGTGGAGGATTGTGTGGAGGGGGTGTGAGTGGAGGGGGTGTGAGTGGAGGGATGTGTGTGGAGGATTGTGTGGAGGGGGTGTGTGTGGAGGGGGTGTGTGAGGAGGATTGTGTGGAGGGGAGTGTGTGTGGAGGGGGTGTGAGTGGAGGGAGTGTGTGTGGAGGATTGTGTGGAGGGGGTGTGTGTGGAGGGGGTGTGAGTGGAGGGGGTGTGAGTGGAGGGATGTGTGTGGAGGATTGTGTGGAGGGGGTGTGTGTGGAGGGGGTGTGTGTGGAGGGGGTGTGTGTGGAGGATTGTGTGGAGGGGGTGTGTGTGGAGGGGGTGTGTGTGGAGGATTGTGTGGAGGGGGTGTGTGTGGAGGGGAGTGTGTGTGGAGGGGGTGTGTGTGGAGGGGGTGTGAGTGGAGGGGGTGTGAGTGGAGGGATGTGTGTGGAGGATTGTGTGGAGGGGGTGTGTGTGGAGGGGGTGTGTGAGGAGGATTGTGTGGAGGGGAGTGTGTGGAGGGGGTGTGTGTGGAGGGAGTGTGTGAGGAGGATTGTGTGGAGGGGGTGTGTGTGGAGGGGGTGTGTGAGGAGGATTGTGTGGAGGGGAGTGTGTGTGGAGGGGGTGTGTGTGGAGGGAGTGTGTGAGGAGGATTGTGTGGAGGGGAGTGTGTGTGGAGGGGGTGTGTGTGGAGGATTGTGTGGAGGGGAGTGTGTGTGGAGGGGGTGTGTGTGGAGGATTGTGTGGAGGGGAGTGTGTGTGGAGGGGGTGTGTGTGGAGGATTGTGTGGAGGGGAGTGTGTGTGGAGGATTGTGTGGAGGGGTTGTGTGTGGAGGGGGTGTGAGTGGAGGGATGTGTGTGGAGGATTGTGTGGAGGGGGTGTGTGTGGAGGGGGTGTGAGTGGAGGGATGTGTGTGGAGGATTGTGTGGAGGAGGGTGTGTAGAGGGGTGTGTATGGAGAGGGGTGTGTAGAGAATTGTGTGGAGGGGGGTGTTTGAAGCGGGGTGGGGGAGTGTGAAGTGGGTGTGTGGTGGGGCGTGCGTGCAGTGCGGGGATGTGCAGTTTATTTTTAAAAAGTATTCCTACAGAGAATTCCTCCATTGCAAGAAGGACAAAACGAGGCCTGGTGGGAAAGTGCTGGGTTTGTTTACAGTATGTGCAGGAAGTGGTGCAACAACACCATTCCCAGGGACCTCCCCTCCCTGCAGCCAAGGAGAGAGAGAGAGAGAGAGAACACTAAAAGCTCCAGACGCACACACACACATAGCACATGGAGAGGGACGCCAGCATAAGGCGCAGTCTGACTCCCTCAGATGAATCTGAAAAGATTGTCTTGGGGTCGGAGCTCCTTCAAAATATATCCCAGTGGCCGAAAAGGTAAATAACTTCAGAAAAAAACTTTCAAAGTGAACCACTGTCGTGACATATGTGGCTATTTCGATTTTTTTTGCGGGGGAAAACAACTTGAAGGGCGGGGGAGGTCGCTGAATCGTTTCTAGATCGATATAAAACTATATTAAAAGAAATAGCAAAGCTACAGAAGAATTCTAATCCGTGGACAGATACAGTTAACTGACCATCAAACACGTGCGAATTGGATTAAAGAGTTTGGGCCTTGGGATTTGAAGGTGTAATGTTCCTATTTTCCCCCCACGGTGTGTGCTGAACCAACCGTTTAAAAACTCCTTCCTCACCCAGTGTGCTGGGCCACGATTTTTTTTCTCTATTCATTTGTTTCAGCATTACTTTTACCAACACGAAGTTCGGCAAAAAAGCAAAATTTTTTTAAAAAATTAAAAAAAAGGATCTTGAGAGTAAAAAAAACTAAACACCCGGTGTTACTTTTACTTCTTTTGGGGGTGGGGGGAGATAAAAAACACATGATGTGGGCGTTTGCATTAAATTTAGCAGGAAATTGGGATCATGTGGAGCCATTCGTAAAGAAGCTTTTTAAAAAAAAAACTGAAAAGAATCGGAATTCTTTTGAGTTTAAAAAAAGGTTCAATCCTTCGCCAAAAGACAGGAGAAACAGCTATTCAATACTAGATCCACCCCCCCCCCAAATCAGCAAACTTTTATAAGCCTATTTTTTCTGTCTGGGGATATATGTAGTTTAGAATTAACAGCGGGGACTTTTTAAAAAAAAGTCGCTCGGCCTTCCCAAATGAAAGTCAACCTTTTGATTTCAATACACCCTTTCCCCCCACCACCCAACCCCCAACCCAGCAAAAAAAGATCCTTTTAGCGCCATGTGCTCTCTCCCGCCAAAATCCGTTGTAACAGACTGAAATTGCAACCATCTGTTACAGATGATAAGCCGTGCACAATGCAAATTCAGTCGGAAATGAGTGCCAGAACACGGCCAGTTTTGGGGGGGAAAAAAAGGCACACCAACCCATACCTTTTTAAAAATAACTCCACTAACTATTGGCAATCAAATCTCAATGTCCATTAAAAATATTTTGAACAGCGCACAGCCTTGTACCAAACCGCTTTCGGCTTGTACAACCGGTTCCACATGAAGTAATACCCCCCCCCCATGTAGAGTCCAAAAGCAAGAAAGGGTTTTAAAACAACCCTCCCTTTCTCTTACTCAAACATTTCGCAATAGCTCCTTCACCCTTCCCAATCCAACCCTTTTTGTTGAACTAGGCAGCTCACTCCAAATCCCGCCCCAAAAAAAAGCCCTACACGATGTTAAAAAAAAATCTTATCAATTAGTAACTTAGGTTTTCTCATCAGTGATGTCATTGTGTGTGCAAATAAAACCTTTAAGTTATACGTGATGCAGAGTTTTACTTTACTTTTTAAAAATTGACAAACTTTTTTTTAAAAAAGAAAGTTTGTTTTAGTTCTAAAACTTTTAACTTGTTTTTGGTGGCGAGGATGGTGGGTGCAGTTGCTGTCAGTCAAGGAGATTTTTTTTCCTTTTCAAAAGAAGCCACAGGCTCGGCTGATTTAAATACCAGGGACCCGCCTCCGGGGGGAAGGGAAATTATTTATGGGTGATGTCGGACTGCAAGTTGCTGAAAGTCTGCGGGGCGAGTGGGAGGCTCGTAGCCGAGAGAGGGGAAGGAAAATAATAGCAGACTGAGACTTGCTTTTTGCTTGGGGAGTCGATCCGATCCATCCTGCCCCGTCCCCCGGCCGCCAGTCTCCCCTCTCGCAAGCCACATCGCCCTACTCTTGTGTTAACCCGGACACTTCGACATGTCTACAAAGTTCGCCTCATGTTTCTACGATATTGGAGAAGTTTTATGTAAGGTAAAAAAAAGCCCATATACTTCTGAAAGCCAGGACGAGAGAGAGAGGGAAAATCAGCACTATTATAACCAAACCAGTTGCAACTTTTTAAACACTCCCGATCTATCTACGTGTCCGGGTTTTTTGTCCATTTAAGTCTGAAACTTTAAAACTCCTGTGCGTACGATTTGATCACCCAAACTTTGTCTCTGTTAAAAAGAAACTGCCTTTGATCGGAGCGTTTTAATTCAATTTTTAAAAATTACTTGGCATCCGATGGTGTCTTTTTAAATTTTTCGGTGGAGCAGGGTGTTCGGAACTTCGCTTTCTGCCCTTTTTTTTGTTTGCTTTAAAAAGGAATGAGCTGTTCTCCGGGGAGTTTTTATTTTGGCTGATATTTTTCTCTGTCCTGTTTGAGGCGGTTTTGTAGAACTTTCTTTCCTGTTGATGGGTTTTATGTTTTAACCCATTGTGTAATCCCTCTCAAAAAGTATTTTAAAATTTATTTTGTATAGGTTGGAAAAAAAATTGGGGGTTGGGGGGATTTTTGCTGTGGGGAGTAAGAAATTCCTTGATCCGAGATCAGGAATGTTGCCATTATGTTCGGGTGTTCTGATTTAGAACATTGATAGTCTGACTTGGAACGTTGGAACGCGCCAAGGTTCTGATTTGGAATGTTGGGGTTTCATTCCCTCCCCCCTCTGCAATTTCTGCCCCAGTTTTTGTGTCAGGGACGCTTGGATGGTCCCAGCCCCTCTCCCTCTGCCCCACCACCCCACTGCCCTTTGCCCTCATCGGGGCACCTGGAGCTGCACCACCCACTCGGGCCACATGCATTTAGAAAAAGAGGGGGAGAGGTGGGGGGCATGATCTTCCCAAAGCAACTCTTGAAGCGTCTCATCGGAGACCTTTGCCCAACTTTTCGGTTGCTTTGCTTTCTGTCTTTAACCCCCACCCCGCACCCCCCCTCCTCTCTCTCTCTCTCTCTCGGTTGTTGGAAATGGCATGATTTGAGTCTGACGTTTTCTGAGACAAGTATCATTGGTGGAGGGGTTTTTTGTGTTGGGGGGGTGGGTGGTTCTGTGGTGCCCCCACTCCCCCATATCGTGTTTGCAGTATGTTACAAGAAGAGGGGATGGTTGGCTGAGGGACTCCAGGGGTGAGGAGCACTTATGGGTGAAATCTCAAGTCTGCAGCAGTACATATGATCCCTCAGTAACTTTGTTTTTACCACTTGAGTTGTCCAAGGGGCACTGTGCACAGGGATTGATTGGTGCTGACTTCCGCCCAGTTAACCACAGTCCGTGTCTTGTCTGTTCCATGTAAACAAGTTTGAGTCATGTTTCTTGTGTTTGTGACGTCAAGGCCACCCAGCCCCGCAGTGGGGGAGAGGGGGAGGTTACCTGTACCCTAAGGTGGTCGCCCCTGTGGCCTCTAATACCTGTCAGAAAAGGTTGAACAGCCAAGGGCTCATTCCACAAGGGCAATCTAATTAAGGCCTTTAAAATTGTGAAAGCGTTCGATAGGGATGTAGAGTGAATGTTTCCATGTGAGGGGATATCCAAAGGTAGGGGCCATAAATCTAATAGTCTTTAATAAAACTGGTAAAGGAGTTTGGGGGAATCTCTTTTTCTCAGAGTGGAACTCGTTACCACATGCAGTAGTTGAGGTGAATAACGTAGATACGTTTAAGGGGAAGCTGGCTAAGTACATTGGGATAGAAGTTTGTTTGTAGGATGGGATGAAGAAAGGTGGGAGGAGTCATGAGTTATATACAAACTAATTGGGTAGAAAGGCCTGTTCTGGTACTGTAATCTCTAAAGTGATAGTTTGTTTTCTTCCCCCATCCAGAACAAGATGATTAGCTACAATAACAACATCAATGCAGGCAGCTCCAATGTGCCCCTGCTGGACAGGAAGGCAGTCGGTACCCCAACACTGGTGGACTACCAGAGGAGACATTCGGTCACCCTCGCCAACGCTAACTCCAAGTTCAACCAGAACCAGCTCCTCAACAGCCTCAAGCTGGAGCAGACCAGCACTGCTGCCATGGCCAACAAGGAGAACAAGTTCCGGGACCGTTCCTTCTCCGAGACAGGCCTTCAGAAGCCCCAGAGCCAAGTCAACTCCAGCCGCTACAAGACAGAGCTCTGCCGTCCCTACGAAGAGAACGGGTCATGCAAGTATGGCGACAAGTGCCAATTTGCTCATGGCATCCACGAGTTGAGGAGCTTGGCCCGACATCCCAAGTACAAGACTGAGCTCTGCCGAACCTTCCACACCATCGGATTTTGCCCCTATGGACCCCGTTGCCACTTCATCCACAATGCAGAGGAAAGACGTATGTCCCCCGGGCATGACCAACAGCATCTCCCGCTCTCCTCATCCAACAAGATTGACAGGCCCCGTCTGCAACACAGCTACAGCTTCTCTGGCATCTCCAGTTCCCCCAGTGGGCTGCTGGACAGTCCCACCTCGATCACCCCTCCCCCCATCTTCAGTGCAGAAGACCTGAGCTCCTCCCCTACCCTGCCAGATTGTGCCAGCAATCCCTTCACCTACTCGAGCCAGGAACTAGCCAGTCTCTTCGCGCCCAGCATTGGGATCCAAGTTCCCATGGCATCCACCAACAATGGCACCCATTCTCCTTCGTTCCTGCTCCGACCTTTGGCTGAATCTCCCCACCTCTTCGATCCTCCCCCGAGCCCTCCAGACTCTATGTCCGATGACTACCTGAGCAGCTCTGGAAGTGTGAGCGGGTCTGAGTCACCTACCCTTGATCTCAGCAAGCGTCTTCCCATCTTCAGCAGACTTTCCATCTCGGATGATTAACGCGGCCTTCCTCCTTCCCCCACCTTGGAAGAAGCAGAGCTGTCAAAAAAAAACAAATGTACCCCTAATCTGAGCAAGCATTTAAAATGAACTTTGATTTCTTAAAGGCCCAGGTAGCCAGCTTTTGACACACACACACAAAATTTAGAATTGACTTGCTAAACCCAAACTTGCCAGCTACGTACAGTGTCACTGATGACCTACAATGTGTTTATCCTCGAGTTTTCACTTTGTAGCAAGGGGGACAGCAATGACTGCACACTTATCTCTCATTTTTAATCATTCATTCAATTTTTGACAAATCAGAATGACTTTTTTATTTTTTTCCTCATCTATATCTACTTGAGGGCCCAGCAATTTGGGATTTGGAGGGAAGAGTCATCCTGGGATAAACTGTGGTAGATTTGGATTGTCTAACTGGATGGGCCTAGTTGAGTCGAGGCACTTTGTGACAGGACCTGAAGTGAATTTGTTGTCAAACAGCTACCTATCTGCCTGGTCTTAAAGTTCTTAAGTGTGGATTTAAGAATCTTTGAAGAGAATATTTTTTTAAAGAGAATTGAATGGTGTAATTACGCATGATTTGCCGAAACAGATCTTTAATGTAGCAAAAAAAAATCTACATTTGATGTCCCTTTAGTAGTACCTTACCTTGTCCCTCTTTTCCCCTATCCCTTCAATTGCTGCATTTCTCTGCAGTGGTAGCACCAAGCGAGTGTCTTTGCATAGGGTGGGGGTGCTGAGCTCAATATAAGGTGACTAAAATTTCTTCCTGATGCTCTTGTGGGCATGTCTTGAGGCAGTAGGCCTGGCATCAGGAGATACCTTGCCTCTCTCTGCCCCAGTTTCCTCTGCTCCCCACTGCCTCCACGCCCTTCTCCCTACATCCCCTTCCTCATCCCATCCTTCCATTCAATTTCTCTTTATGTAGTGACAATTCATCAATCCCAGGGACTGGAATTTATCAAACGTAGACTTTGGTTGCTTCCATTAATTGTGAACAGAGACAAATTGTGGCAAGACATTGTGCGGGGCATGGGAAAAGTTTCTTTGGGGAGGAGTTGGGGGAAGAATAATTTTTGTGGGGAGTGGAGTTGGGATTAACTGGCCTGGGGGAGGGGGTGGGTGGGACAATTGCTGGTGATTTTTTTAATTTAAATGCGGTGCTGGCAATATCATTCTGGCTGCCTTGTTTTTAAACTTTCCAGCACCCAGTGGATAAAATTCAATTCTCTCATTTTTGGGTGAGGGGATGGGAGAGAACCATGAAAGTTTCTTCAGAAAAAAAGAATAGCTTTGGATGAACAGCATTATCTTCAGTGAGACAGAGATTGAGAGAAATGGTTTAACCAGCTAGCCTTCAGCCTTGGACTTTGCCAATTTAGTTCATTTTACTTCTTTTTGTTTTCGCCCTCCCCTGTTTTTTAAATTCAGCAGAATGTTAAAAGGATTTAAAAATATTGCTTGTCACTGCACACACATTACACACACGTACATACATACATACATACACAAAAAAATTGCTTATTTAACTTATCAAAAACATATTTATTGCCAAACATATGCATTTTTGTTTGTATTTATCACAATGATGAACCATAGAAATATATTTTTCTTTTATGTTTAAATTATGATCTTATTAATCTGAAGATTGTGAGGTTTTTCTTTTTTCTTATTTTCGTTTCCACAGTTTAATATATTATACTACAATGATGAGGGTTTTTGTAACGTTACTCTTCAGTTATTTTATTTAATAAAAAAATGTAATTTAAAAACACAAAAACATTTGAATTTATTTATTTTGTAGTTTCCCCCCCTTCCTTTTTAAAAATAAGTAAATTGATTTTCTCATTTTTATGGCAGCCATGCGCTCACTGCCTTTAAACTCTTGTTGCCAACAGTGGCCTAGTATTTCAGGCTTTTGAGTTAACTTCCATTATACAAGAGATTGTTAAGATGCGGGCTCAGTACTGTGACACAAAAGTGCCTGTCGGAACACATTCCAAGCATTTGATGTATGCCTTCTGTGTAACTAATAATACTTTTATTATTGATAGGTCCTGGCCTCTTGTTCAGAGAGAGACAACCAGGAGTTGGCACAAAGGGAAGTTGAATGTATTTTTCCTTCATTGTTCACTACATGGTTTATTTTCTATGTCTGTGTATACAGAATGCTTTTGTAATGACTGGTTCAAATGTAAACCAATAAACCCCAATGGTTTTTTTTCCAAAGTGTGATAACTCTGGATTTGTCCCTTCTAGAATGGTTGTTGCTTAGTGCTGTGCTAATTTTAGATGGGGTGGGGAGGTAGAGTGAGGGCGTGTTGCTGTTGTGACGCTGAGGAATGTGTAATGAGACATGTGTTAACCTGCCTGTGAATTAACGCAGCCCTGGTAGAAATTTAATACAAAGACAATGGTTACTCAGAGTGGTGTGATTTCAACCCCAAGGTCTTGCTAATGTGCTACAGTGCTCCTACTAAATCAGATCGGCAAATGAAAGGAGTCGGGACAGAGGGAAGATTGGCGAATGGCTGGGTTTAGACTCGATCTTAGATCTGACATGGTGCTGGAACTGTAGAAACTGCTGTGGATTTCTGACTGGTTCAGTGTCAGACATTCTCCTCAGGCTCCATGCCCATCAATGGTTGAGATTTGCATCAAATCCAGGGTTGGATTCGTATGGATACCTGTAGGCTGAGATGAACCCCAACACAATCCCAGGCAGTGTGCCAGGGTTAAGCATGCATTGGCCTAGTTAACAGCAGGGTACACTGCATGCTGAGATGGTCACACCAGCAGAATGCTCGTGATGTTTGAGGAAAGAGGGAATTATTTGTACGATTTCAACAGGTGAATTGAAAGGCAAACAGCAGGAAATGCCTCGAATCAGAGATGACACAACAGAGTTTGCCCTTAAGATGGCGATGGCTGTGTCTTCAGCAGTTTGCTGGATTCTCTAAGCTTCTGAGTTGGGATGAGCCATTGGGTTTGGGTTTTGGCACCAGTTCAGAAAGTAGGCTTCCCTGTTTTGGAAGAAAACTCAGCAAGTGGCTGTTTTAGACCTTTTGCTTTTACTGTACCAAATAAAGCTCGCAATGCAAACTGAATTGTGCTGTGTTTGAAAGGACTCCTGCCACCCAGCTCTAACCCAAAAGTGGATTGGTGGGTCACAACCAATGGCTACAAGAATCCCATGTGAAGCGAGATTGAGTGGTCTTGATCCAAGTACTAGAGCACCAAACCTGGTGGCGATCAGCACAAGGATGGTTGGAGGAGGGAAATGTCACACAAGCTCTTTATTTAGATTGGGGGTAGAAGCAGAGGATAGGGAGCTTTACTCCGTCTGGCTTATGGCTGATTTGGAAAAACCTGTTACACGTGTTATGGGTTTGAAATGGGAAGAGTTTCATTCTTAACCTGGAGCATAGAAATGACCAAGGTTACCATGCCAGGGTTTGACAGCAGCAGGCTTTTCAGTCCGTTCCCACAGAGGCTTATTTTGCGTGAGTCCAGCTTGTGAGTGTTGGCTGACTTGGCTTCAGAACTTTCTACTTATTTTAAATTGCAGATGGCAGCAACTTTGAAGCAGCATTTTCTTTCCTCCTCAATCACGTGCAACCATCAATTGTGTGATTTGAATTCACGTGGTTGAGTGCTGGTTTAGAATGAAGCTTGTTTGTTTTGTGGCATTGATGAACTTTCTTTTAACTAAGGTGTATGGAAGGAATTCTTTGCTTGTGGAGTGCTCCAGCTAACATGCTTGTACCACCAAGAAGAACACCTGGTCTCTATAAGCTACTAACTTGGGTTCATTTTGCCCTCTCATCAGTGGGTGAGGGTCACTGAAATCTGTGCCCTGTCTCAAAAGTGAAACTTCTGCCAATTTTCTTTCACCCCTCGGTGGTTATACCAGGTAACTGAGTATTTCCCATATATTAAACAATATAACTAATACAGTAACAAGATTGAACCAGTTTGTGTCTCTCTAAAACCGAATGTGTCCTGTTCTCTGCACGATACAATAATCTGGTGGATTCGCCAAGTGTCTTTCTCTAACTGAATCTCTCTTGTACACTGCACAATAATTCAAGTAAACCCTGACAGAAAGTACAAGTATTGATATAGGTTAATGGTAGATGTGTGGATGAATGTCATACTGTTTAATGTTGAGCCCTGTCTAGATTGACTTCACACATTTAAAACATGCTCTATTGGAAGACTGGGTCCTAAAGTACAAAGTTTGTGGCAGGGAAGATTTTTTTAATTGTTTCTTTCTCTTCCCTATACTCCATGCCAACTCTCAAATATAAGGAGGTACTCTGATTGATCTTCGATGCATGCGTGATGTACAGGAAACAAGGTCATCCAAACTTGCACTCTGACTCGTGGACCAGGAAAGTCAACCCCATTTGTGCTGACTTATCTGTTTCTTAGTTTGTACACTTTGAACTTTTGAGTCAGGAGCATTGGATTGGGGATGTTGCCTCATTGGTGGATAAATCCTAAACTGGAACACCCTGGTCTGTTAGTGCTTGCAACGTTAGACAGAGAAATGTAAATTAATGGGTACTATCTCTTGAAATGTGACTTGCAAAGCTTGACCAGAGAATCCTAAGCAGCGCACCAGCTTAGAAATTGGAATGTGCAGGAGGCCTGTGTGGGTCAACCGGACATGTGGTGTAGGCCCTTGTCCTTCGTTATCATATTGAGCCTTTGTGGGCATCAGCAAGTAACTACTATAAGGGGACTCAAAAGATCAAAGGGTGGCAATGGAAGCAGTGGTCCTCACTGAGCCATTAAAGGGAAAAAACGGTTATCAGTCAGTGCAAATTGGGATGGGGAGATCAGGACAGGGGAATTACAGCCTGAGATCAGGGTCAGAGTGTCATAGTCAGTGTAGAATGGGTGTGGGTGTTACAGTTGGAGGTCAGGGTGGGTGGTTGTAAATGGAGAACAAGTGCAGGGGTTACAGTCAGATTGGGATGGTGCAAATCGAGGTTGGGAGTAGAATTGCGTCAGAGTGAGGCTGGGTGATGGAGATCAAGATGAGGGGTAACTGCAGATCAGGCTGGGAATTTTAGTCAGAAGATGGGGGGGTTGGTTACAGTCAGATTGAGTTGAGGTTATAGTCAGAAATTGGAGTGAGGTGGATTTAGTTGGTGATTGAGTTGGGGTGGCTATAGTTGCAGATTGGGTTGGGATTTGCAGTGAGTTCAGGATGGGCCTTACAGCCAGAGGGTTGGTTGCAGTGGATGCACTCAAGAGGGTGGGGCAGCGGGGGTACAATCGGAGGGTGGGAGATTCACGGCTGGAGATGGAGTTGGGGGCTTACAGCTGGAGATTGGGGCAGGGCGGTCATAGTCCATGGAGAATGGGTGTGGGGATTACAGTCAGGGTGGGTGGTTACAGCCCAAGAATGGGTGCAGGGGTTACAGTCTGAGATGGGGATGGAACTTAGTGGAGGGCAGGGTTACAGTCAGAGTTCAGGCTAGAGGTTATGGTTGGTGTGTGGAGGGGATACATTCAGTGATGGGAGTAGGGGGTACAGTCAGGCGGGGCTCTTATAGTTGGGGTGGGATGTTTAGAGTTGTAGGAGGTCGGGTGACGGGGGATACAGGAAACTGGGGGGCTACAGTTGTAAATCAGTGAGGGGGTAACGATTAGTGTAGACGGGTGGGAGGTACAGATGGTGAAGATCAGGGGAGGGTACAGTCAGAGATCGGGTTGAGAGGGTAATGAGGGAGATTGTGGTGGGGCTAACGGTTGATATAGATATGGGTAGGGAGGTTACAGTTAGAGATCGGTTTGGGCACATTAATCCCCTTCACAGATCTTGAAAGACTGTGAAGTCAGCAGAGGTCGGTTGGGGGGGTTACAGCTGGCAGAGATTGAAGTGGAGGATTACAGTCAGCTCTGATGGGGGGGTTTACAGTTTGGTGGGGGGGGGTGGAGTAGTGTTACAGTCGGAGATCAGGTCAGGTTAGAGGTTTAGACGGTGGTCACAGTAAAGATTGGGGTGAGGGGGCTACTGATGGAGTGGGGAGCAATACAGTCAGAACAGATTGGGGCATTAGAGTCTGAGATTGGGATAGTGGGTTACAGTCGAAGTCCTGGTGGGGGATTTCCAGTCGAGGGCAGGGTTACAGTCAGATTGGAGTGAGGGGGCTACAGTTGGTGGTGTTGGGGATATAGTCAGAGAATGGAGTGGGGGTTACAGTCAGAGAATGGGGGTGGGGATTAGGGACAGTGGAGACCAGAGTGGCGGAGATACTGTTAGAACGGGGATGGTGGGGCACTGTTGGTGGAGATAGGGGTGGGGGGTCTTGCAGTCAGAGATCATGGCGGACGTACAGTTAGTGGAGACCAGGTGGTGGGTTTAGTCAGTGATGAATGACTTGGTGGTGTAATGGTCGGAGATCGGGATGGGGAGTATACAGTCAGTGGAGTTCACGGTGGGGGGGCGGGGGCTAGAGGTGGAGATTGGGTTGGGGACTACAACTTGACGGAGATCAGGTTGGGTTACAGACTCAGGACAACAGGGTAGGGGTTTACAGTCAGATTTGTGAAGGTTACAGTTGGATGGGGTTGAGGGGGATTACACTTAGTAGAGATCAGGGGTGGGGGGGGGCAACAATTTGTGGCGATTGGGGTGAAGGCTCAGGGCTACAGAAAGTGGAGATCGGAGTTGAGGGCTACATTTGGAGAGTGGGGTGATTAATTACAGTTTGTGGAAATGGGGGTACGGGAGTTTCAGTCAGATATCAGGATGGGGGTAAATGTTACAGTCAGATCGGATGTTTACAGTCAGTTGAGATCAAGGTGGACGTTACAGTTCCTGGAGATTGGGGTGGAGGGGTTACGTTGGAAATTGTGGGTGGGGTGTTACAGCTGTGGAAATTGGGGTGGGGGAGTTAGTCGCTGAAGATTGTGGTGGGGGGGTTTTGCAGATATCAGGATGGGGGTTTACAAAGACTAGGATGGAGGTTACAGTAGGATTGGGGTGTGGAGGGTTTCAGTTGGGACAGTTGGCAGCAACAGTCAGTGGAGATCGGGTGGGGGGGTTTACAATTTGTGGAGATCGGGGAGGGGTTTTTAGGGGCTACAGTCAGTGGAGAGCATGGTGGCAGATTACAATTTATGAAGATGGGGGTGGAGGGGCTACAGTCGGGGAGATTGGATAGTGGTCTTTAGTTTGTGGAGATTGGGGTGAGGGTGTTAGTTGGAGATCAGCATGGGGGTTACAGTCAGTGGAAATTTGGTGGTTGCAGTCAGATCGGGTGGGGGGGTTACAGTCGGAGGTCGGGTGGGGGGGGTTACAGTCGGTGGAAGTCAGGTAGGGGGCTTACAGTTGGTTTGGGGGTCGGGTGGGGGGGTTACAGTCAGGCAGGAGGGTTACAGTCAATGATCGTGGTGCAGGGTTACAGTCGATGGAGGTCCAGTGATTGAGTGGGGGGGGAGTTACAGTCTGAGATCAGGCTGGGGGTTAGAGTTGATGGAAGTTGGTGGTGGCTCAGTTTCAGACTGAGCACTCGGTGAAGGCCCTCCAACCCTCACAACTCACAATCTGGCGTTAAATTTATATCACAAGCAATGAGTGATTAAGAAAGGTTTTCTCATTTGACTAATTGATTTTTTTGTATTCATACTCATACTGCGTTCTATTTCTACAATGTGTAATTAGGGTAATAGGCTTTATAAGTTACATTTAATTAATGAACACAAACTATTTGATGGAGAACTGGCCTTACATTGAACTACACATCTTTATAACAGTGCAGCAAAGATTCTGTCACTGGGGTAGCAGTTGATTGTGTTACTTGTGCTACGGGGGTGAAGGTTGGCCTGACTAGGAATGGATTTTGAATAATCTCACTTGTGTGTTGGTGGGGACTGTGGGCAGAGCTGACTGGCTGTATTGTTGGGCAGTGGGTTTGAAAACCTTTGTGAAGATATTTTATTTGTTTTAAAAACATTTTGCAAAGGAGAAAGGCTTTCACAATATTAAGTTGTACTTTAGGTATATGGCATTGTAGGCTTGGCTGTTTTTCAAGATTATAGCTGTTAATAATAACACCTCACCATTTTTTTATATACAATTGTAACATCATAATAGGGTAATGACAATGAAGCCACATTCATAATATAAAACAGACATTGACTCGCTATTGAGGTACAGTTCCAAAGGTGAAAACAGTAGCTGCTGCAGTGCTGCAGACGGCAAGATATTGACAAATGAGGAATTGGGTTGCCACCCCCAACCAATCAACTCTTTCCCCACCGCACCCAGCCCAGCACCTCACAAGCGCATTTACTCATTATTAAGGAGTTCTAATACATTAGTTAATCTTCTGGCTAATGAAGACTTTGCCACTTAACCTGAAATTGACTGCAATTTAGCTCTGACTGGGCAATGGCAGGGAGATGAAGCAGGCAGCAGAGCTGCATAGTTTGCACCTACCATTATAACACTAATCATACGGTCATTAATGACTAAGAGAACTCTGTTATAAGTTGCTGTTTCCACAGTATTAATTTTTCCCTTGGCCCACTAGTTAATGAATATTATGGTAGATTTTCATTGGTGAAGAACGAAAACAACAACTCATTAACACAGTGCCTTTAATACAAAAACAACTTGCATTTCTATAGTGCCTTTAATATTATAAAACATCCCAAGGTATTTGACAGGAACATAATAAAGCAAAATTTGATGCCAAGCACTGTAAGGTGATGCTGTAACAAAGCTCAGGGCCTAGGCAGCTGAAGACACAGCCACCAGTTAAGTTGCAATTAAAATCAGGGACCAAGATTGGATAAATGCAGATATCTCGAAGGGTTGCGGGGCTGGAGGAGAGTACAGAAATAGGGAAGAGGCAGAGCCGTGGAGGGATTTGAAAGCAAGGATGAAAATTCCAAAATCCAGATGTTGCTTGACTGGGATCTGGTGTAGGTCAGCGAGCACAGGAGAACGGGACTTGGTGCAAGTTTATATATGGGCAGCAGAGTATTGGATAACCTCAAATTTGCAGAGAGTAGAGTGTGCAAGGCTGACCAGGAGCACATTGGAATAGTCAAGTCTAGCACTGGCACTGTGAATTACTGCTCTGTGACATCCTGCAGCTAGCCAAAGCTCTTGCTTTCTTCTATGTTTTTCTCATCTTTGTTCTCCATTTACATGTTTCTTACCCATCCCTTGCTCTCCATCTGTCTCTTCTCAGCCATCTCCTCCCTTACATTTTTCTTCTGTTTTTTTTTGTCCATCTCTGTATCATTCCTTTACTCTCTGGCCACACTTGGTGGCAATTAGGTATGATCAGTGCAAGGTGTGACTATTTACCCGGCTCACACCATGTGACATTGTGATACCTTATTGCAGCTTAGCATGTAATGTTAAGACTTCATGCAGCACTGTGTCTGAAAGGTTGGCAGTGCAGCATGTGGAAAGGTGAATGAACCTACTAGTTTTGTGTTTAGATAAACAGAGTGGGAACAGAATGTGCAACTCTCACTATTTACATATTTTAAAAATCAGTTTATGTAAACCCTCTGACTCCGGGGCAAGCGCCTCATCCAAAAGAAAAATAGTTTAGTGGCATTTAAATGGGGAAATCTTTGTACACGTGTTGCAATCCTTCCCCTGACCTCTTAGGATTCTGGGGAAAGAACCTAGATTCATGAAGCTTAATGCAATAGCACCAACATTGCAACATGGTGGTGCACAAATATCAAGTAGAGGGACCTATCAAACACACTTTTCTAATATGGAAGGTGGTCAGCGCAGTACGCTGCCTCACAAATCACCTGAGCCAGCAGCTTTACTTTGAAGCGCCCATGAGTGGCAGCTGCACCAAGCCCATTCTCTTTTATTTAACAACATTAACTTAACTTCTCATCCTGCCACTGTAGCCACGTCGGCTTTTTCCTTTGGAGTTGTTGCGCTGCTCCCTTCTGATTACTCGCAGCCAGAAGTGAGAGTTAACTGGGGGGTACCACCTCTTTCATCAGCTGCTCCTCTGGCAGTAACCGATAGAGTAAAAGGAGCTTTTGGCCTCTGGCACTTTAAGCAGTGGAGTAAACCGAGGTATCTCACTGGGGCTGGGAGGTGGAGGATCAAAGTCACGACCTCTATCTTGTCACATACTATATCTAGACTTTGTTCTTTGCCTTCACCATTCTTTATCTTGCACTGTTTGTTTTACCTTTAAAGGTTGGTGTCGTCATGGCAACACATGATACTTTGCCCTGTTTATGCACAGAGGAGGGCACAATCAAACTACTAAAAAAGGGAAATGCAGATACTGAAGACTGTTCAGCCCACCTAACTCATCCTTTTATAGAGTATCAACAACGGCTTGCATTTATATGGCACCTTTAAGATAATAAAATCTCCCAAGGCACTACAGAGGAGCATAACCAGCCAAATATTGATGCCAAGTCAAGGAAGGAGACATTAGGAGAGCTAGCATTTGCACGAGTGCCAGGCAATGACCATCTCCAACAAGACAAAACTTCTCACTCAACAGCATTACCATCGTTGAGTCCCCCATCAACATTCTGGGGGTTACCATTGACCAGAAACTTAACTGGACCACCACCTTCTCAATGGCAACTAAGGATGGGAAATAAATGTTGGCCTAGCCAGGAAAGCCCACATCCCATGAATGAATTAAAAAAAAGAAACCCTCAACTCATTTAAAAGTTGTCTAGTTTTGCACCTCAAGTTTTCTCCAGGGCCACAGACCAAATACTTGAAAATGGGATTAAGCTGGGATTAGGCCTGTGCAGACACAGTGGGCCAATTGGCCTCTTTTATGCATAAACTTTCTATGATAAACTCACCTCCTGACCCCCCAAAGCTCTTCCACTACATACAAAGCTCAAGTCAGGAGCATGATGGAGTAGTCTCCGCTTGCCTGGATGCGTGTAGCTCCAACAACACTCAAGAAGCTCAACACCATCCAGAACAAAGCAGCCCCGCTTGATTGGCACCCTATTCAACACCTTAAACATTCACTCCCACTATCTGCACAGTGGCAGCAGTATGTACCATCTACAAGATACACCACAGGAACTCATCAAGGCTCCTTCAACAGCACCTACCAAACCTGTGACTTCTACCACCTAGGACAAGAAAAGTAGACACAAGGGAAAACCACCACCTGCAAGTTCCCCCCACCAAGTCACACACCATCCTGAATTGGAACTATATTGCCATTTCTCCACTGACACTGGGTCAAAATCTTGAAACTCTCTTCCTACCGACCTGGGTGTACCAATGCCACATGGATTGCAGCAGTTCAAGAAGGCAGCTCTTGTCTCTGGAATGGAACTTAAACCCATGATCTTGTGGCTCAGAGGTGAATGCTATAACTGACTAGTGTGTCCAGCCACAGATGGGGACAATAAGGTAGCTTCCTCTTGAGGGGCTTGCGCTTTCTCTCACCCCAACCAGGCCCCATCAAATGTACAGGCAAAATACCGCAGATGCAGGAAATTTGAAATAAAAACACAAAGTACTGGATGTCAGGCAGCATCTGTGGAAAGAGAAAGAGTTCATGTTTCAGATTGATGACCTTCCATCAGGACCCTCATCAAATATAATATTTGTTTCCCATTTCCCACACTAGCCAGTGGTCTCCGAGTGACATTACTAATTAGTGCCAAATCAGAGACAAGTTTGTGTTGGAGTTTCCTCCCTAAACCTCTCTACCTCCCTCTCTCACCTTGTTTAAGAGGTTCCTTAAAATACACCTCTTTCACCAGCCCTAATATCACCTAATGTGGTGCAGTGTCAGATTTTGGGCAATACTTCTCTCCTGTGAAGCGCCATAGGATATCTTTCCCTATGTTGAAGTGCTAGATAAATGCAAAGTTGTTGTTGTTGGTCCAGGCCTACATGAAGCTGGATTCACAAAGGCCCCTCTCTGCAAACAAAGTGATGAGACTTCCATCCCCTTCAGCCTGGGCTGGATCTGAATTCAAGTTCCGGAATTGGAAGCTCATCGTCTCACCCACTCTCCTAGTTTTAATATAAATGGTTTTTCTCTAGCGAAAGAGAATACATATGTAATGTTATCATTCCAGCACTGTCATGTGGTGCAGACAGAAGAATACATTGCCCCATTTAGGGCTGTTACTATGGTTGTGGGAGTGAGCCTTTCATTTAATGGTCATGTCACTCAGTCAGGATACACACACAGTTCTCACATGCTGTCATGATGTATGGCTGTGACACGCAGTCACACACAAACAGCGCAGTGCAATGTTCGAGGGTTCGGAAAGGGAACCTTTTGAGTGCGAATTGACCCCTTCTTGCAGGGAGGGAAGGCAAAGTTCAGGGGGAGTTTAGCATCATAAAACCATAGCTTGTTTGCTTTCAGTGTTCTGAGATCTGTGATGATTCTCTAACAACCTGGCACTGAGAGATTAGAGAAAGCAGCCACTATCAGCTCAGAGCTCTGGGCGTGGAAAAAAACCTTTCTGCGGACAAACATCTCTCCTTGCACGTCTGCCTGTCTGGTCTAGTATGACCAGCAGCAACAGCAGATTCACTGAACTCCTGCACTCGAGGATATCATTTTAGAATAAAGCCTGACATTTACACAGCTCTAATCATACCTCACAAACATTGCTAAGTGCTGCTCTCTATACAGGCACACTTTGGAGGAACATGTTATAGCAATCGGGAGTGGCTGTATTCCACCTCCATCATCAGAGGGTATTGAGGACAATTATCACGCGCCAATTGTCAGCCCTCTGAGGTCAGCTGAGTTGATATAGACTGGGAGTGAAATGAGCAGCCTTCTTGATTGGTGTGGCTTATCTATCCATTGCCTTAAGCAGTGGATGACTTGGGTGAGTCTAAACAGGCAACAATGAGCCACTATGCCATATGCGGCTTATAGAATACAGATGTCATAGTGTGGAAACCAGTCATTGGCCCGAAAGCTACACAACTGCATGCCCATGTTTCAAGAGGTAAAAAAACAGCACTTATTGGGCAATAGGTTGGGTGAGGATTTTACAGAACTCTCACATGGCATGGCACTGATTGCTGACAGATATAGAACAGGAGAAGGCCATTCAGCCCCATTGAGCCTGTCCTGCCATTCAATCATGCATATTAACTCTACCCTGCTTTGCTCTATATCCCTTGAGATCTTAACCTGACAACCATCTACCGGCCTCAGTCTCGAAAGATCCACAAGCTTTTGGGGGTGGAGAGTTCCAGCTTTCAATAAACCCTTGAGTGAAAAGGGGGGCTTCTTGAGTTTTTTTTTCCCCTGAACAGCCTAGTTCTAATTTTAAGACTGTGTTCTGGATTCCCCTACCGGAGGAAATAGTTACTCACTATCTACTCCATTGACTCCTTTTAGACACTTTGATCAGATCAGCCCTCAGCCATGTTAACTCAAGGGAACACAAGTCACATTTATGCAGACTTATGTCGTTCCTTGGCAGGGAGAACACATCACTGGACATATCACATCCTCAAGATTACGGCAATGTGATTGTGGAGGCAGGGGGAGACGGTTCTTTAGATAGGAAGATTGTTGAAGTCAGTGGTAATATGGAAACCAAGCAAATTAACAGAAGTTTTTAAAGGGGAACCTGCAAAGCTGGAAATCTGAAGTGAGAACTGAAATTGCTGGAAATACAGAGAAGGCCCATCAATGCTTTGTAAGGAGAAAAGACAGGTTAATATTTAGTGTATAGATTCTTGCTCAAGACTGGAAACTGAATCCTTTTAATATGGCTGGAGAAATGAAAGAAGGGAGAGGAATGGGAGAGACAAAAGACTCAGCAGTCTGAGCTTTGAGGAAAAACTGGACAGAAGCCTGGGGAAGAGGCGACTGAACGAGTATCTTATCAAAATATCTAGGATAGTAAAGGGCAGTGGGGAAAGATAAATCTGGAATACTGCTCTACGTGGCATTGTGAGAATAGAACAAGTTCAAGTAAAAGGGAACTTAAGGACTGATATCAGGAGGTTCCTGGAACACTGACTGATTTAGGAGGAGGTGGTGGCATTGTCAGTGGACTATTAATCCAGAGATCTGGGGACCTGGGTTCAAATCCCACCATGGTGAAATTTGAATTCAATAAAAATCTGAAATTAAAAGCCTGATTGATAACCGTGAAGTGATTGTTGTTAAAAACCCATCTGGTTCACTAGTACCCTTTACGGAAGGAAATCTACTGTACTTATCTGGCCTGGCCTACATGTGACTCAAGACCCACAGCAATGAGGTTCTCTTAAATGCCCTCTGACCAAGGGCAATTAGGGATGGGCAATAACTGCTGGCCTAGCCATGAACAAATTTTTTTAAAAATCATCATACGGAACAGACCCTTGGACGGAACAGTGGAGAGAAGAGCCCTAGAACCAATTAAAATATAATTGCCTGATACAAGTGAGGGAAAAAGGAACCTCTCTGAATGGATGAATTAAGATGGGCTGAATGGCCTTCCTCATCCCTCCCTGACTTGTGAAAGTACAGTATTAGACCTGCTGACTCATGTCATGGAGAGGTTAAAGAGGATGGGAACAGGAGGCTTGCAGTTTCCCACTGTGCTCCCAATTGTGAGAACCATCTCCCCATCACAGGGAGCACATACTGGAAATTTGGGTGTAGAGTGTTCCTGCTTTCCATAAAAGCCGCACAGCTCACGCCAAAATTTGTACCAAGCGGTACTGGTGGTCAAGGCTCCCTAATGGCAGCACAATATCAGCAATCGGCCCCTGAAGGGTCAAACGGATCTCTTCAGTCATTCTTTACAGCTCAGAAAGAGGGATGATATATAAAGGTCGTCGGCAGGGAGGTAGCAAAAAGTCTCACAGCTAAAAAAGTACCTAGGAAAGGTACACGGAGCAGGGGATGGAGGTACAAAAGGGAAATTAATAAACACACTTTAGGGGAGATGGTGACATAGTGGTAGTAATCCAGAGGCCCAGGCTAATGCTCTGGGTACATGGGTCCAAATCCCGCCATGGCAGCTGGTGTAATTTAAATTCAATTAACAAAATCTGGAATATAAAGCTTGTCTCAGTAATGGTGAGCATGACAACCATCACTGATTGTTGTAAAACCCCCACTGGTTCACTAATGCCCTTTCAGGAAGGAAATCTGCCATCCTTACCTGTCTGGCCTACATGTGACTCCAGACCCACAGTAATGTGGTCGACTTTTATCTGCCCTCTGAAATGGCCTAGCAGGTTGCTGAGTTCAAGGGTGATTAGGAATGGGCAACAAATGCTGGCCCAAATCCCATGAAAAAATAAATTTTTAAAAACTTCAGGCTATTTTTTTTTTTAAACAGTATTTTTTAATGGCCCTATAGTTCGCTCGTAGCAGTGTTCTAGCAATTAAACTTTAATCCCTGGTTGCCAATCCTGGAGGATTGGCAACCCTACACTCTAGTGCTTTTTTTCTAGGATTGATTTTTTAATTCTGATGGTATTCTCCGTCTTGCCATTTGACTGCTGATATCTTGATGAACTGGAGGCAGAACTTGACCCATACTATCCTGCTAAGTACTGGATTTAGAGCAGATAAAAGCGGTGGGGAATTTGAAAACAGGGTCAAGATGTGACAGAAGATTGGATAGGTACATGAATAAAAATGTTGAAGAAATATGGGAAGAGAGTGGGTGATTGGAATTAGAACTACTTGCTCATGTGGGAGGATAAATGCTAGCATGGGTCTGTTGGCTGTATGACCTGTTTCCATGTTGGAACTTCTATGCCTTCCTATAACTGTTGGAACTCCCTGAGTTAAATGGTAGCCTGTTGACTGCTATAGCCTTATTGGAAACACTGGTGTTCAAAATGACCTTGCATCTTAAGGAAAAAGCAGTAAAACTTGGAAATGTAGGGTATTAGTAAAACTTGTCTGAACTGGTCTTGTATACCTTAAAACGGAACTCCAGTATTACTAGTGCCAGTATTACTGATTTTTAGTGGGATTTGAAAAATTCAAACTGTTTTTTCCATCTTTGGAATCAGGTTAAAAGTTGGAGCACAGGAATTGTTTCTTGCATCTGATTCAAACAGATCCCATCCTATTGTCTCCCTGCCTCCATGGCGCTTATGGCCTAGAAGTTTTGCTCAGTGTAATTTTTTTTTCAGGGCTATTCGCCTGAAATCAACATAACTGAAGCAATAGATCACAGAATTTTAAGCATAGTTTAGAGTTTCTGCGATCTTTTATGCTCGTTTTTAAAACAGCGCAGCAATAAAACTGGCCGTTCCTTCAGGGTGGATTAATCATCCTTGGGAGTTTCTGCAATTGTGCACATTTCCAACCTCTGCAGGAGTTTCTAAAACCACAGTTGGAGCCTTTGGGTGAATGGACGCTAATAGGTTTTAAAAAGTTTTGAATGTAACTTTTTCAAATTACTGAGGAGCTGACTACTACACCCCAATATAACTAGAAAATAATTTTGTATATTTTTTAAAGTCATTTTTTTTAGCAACTTAAAGTCAGGTCACTCACAGCTGATGAACTAGTAACAGATTAAAATTGTTTATTTTTGTGATTAAATCCATTTTAAGCTGTATTAATCAAATTGCACCATTCTTAAATATATTCATATATTAAGGAGTTTCTTTTGAAGCACAATTTTCTTTTTTAAAATTACATTTTAAAGCGCTGCCTGATTGCAGCAGTCCATGGCAGCTTTTGGGCTCAACAATATGCAAACGAGTCTGAGCAGAAACATCGTTGGGGGTGATGGAAAAGAAATTATTTTCAATTGACTGCAATTTTGGGCACAATTTATAATGGAATCGCTGATTGTGCTCAACTTTATTGCTGATATTTAATAAGTGCTACTATTTGTTGTTTTATTTAATAGAGGCATTCAAGATCCTGAGGAGTATAGACAGGGTAAATAGTGAGAAACTTCCCAATCAAGAACATCAAGAACCAGAGGCACAGATTCAAAATAATTGGCAAAAGGAGTAAATGTGATGTGAGGAAAAATCTTTTCACAGAGGGTGGTTGGAGTCTGGGACAAACTTCATGAAAGGTTGGTGGAGGCAGGTTTGATTGAAGTATTCAAAAGATACTTGGATTTTTATCTGAAAAGGGAGAATGTACAAGGTTACGGGGATACGGCAGGGGAATGGGACTAGGTGGAATGCTCTTTCAGAGAGCCAGGGCAGACTTGATGGGCCAAATGGCCTCATTCTGCACTGTCAAGATACATGATATAGTGTGATATATAAAGGATCATTTGAGGGAATTGTCAAATTGGGATAGATGTTGTCGATCTGCCCTTATTCATCAGAGACCAGAAAAATCACTTCTCGAGCTCCAGTGTCTCAGAGTTCAGTGTCGAGAACATTACTGTTTCTAGTTTACACCAGGATTCAGAAACTCAAACAAAGTTGTCAAATTCAAAGGTGACACCAAATGAGGAGGGTCAGTGGAATTTGAAAGCAGCAGTTCAGAATCTAAAGGATGAGCTGGATGAGATATGCGAGGGTAGACAAGAGATGTAACCTAATGCAGACCACTATAGAATGCAATGCATAGGAAGAAAAAAGAGACCACACACAAATGCCATTACTGATGTTGAAACAGCCCAGAATGAATCTGACACAATAGACTTGATGCTAAGCATGTCTACCTAAAGCAGAGTAGCAATAAATGAAGGACTATGTTTTGTTGAACTACAAGATCAAAACAGTAGAAAATAAGTAAGAGGTAATTTTCAAACTGTATACATATGAACATATGTACATGTGTAAGCCATTCAGCCCCTTGAGCCTGCTCTGACATGCAATCAGCTGATTCTTTCAATTCCATTCATCTGTCTTGGTCCAGTGACCCTTAATTCATTTTCCGGCTACATATTTATCAATCTCACTTTTGATATATTGAATCCCAGCCTCAACAGACTTTCAGGGTTCCACTGCCCTTTGTGGAGGAAGTGCTTCTAACATCACTCCTAGCTCAAATTTTAAGGTTGCCCCTGTTAGCTCTGGACTCCTTCACCAGGGGAAGTAGTTTTTCTCTTGTCTACCCTATGAATCCTCTAATCATCCTAAACACCTCAATTAGTTCACCCTTAATCTTCTACACACGAGGGAATGCACGCTCAGCCCATGGAACATGTGTCCTCATAAATTAATCCTTTTAACCCAGGCATAATTCTGATGAATCTACACAGCTCCCTGGTTGAGGCCAATTGTCCTTTATGAGTTATAGTGCCCAGAACTGAATGCAGTACTCCAGAGCGCTATACAGCTGAGATAAAAGTCAACATTCCAACAGCCTTTTCAATTATTTTTTGTACTTGTCTAAATTGCATTCGTCAGTCCCTGCCTTGAACACTGTGTCCAGTTCTGGTCTCTGCTAATTGTATATTAATTTTAAGCAGGCAGTAAGCAAGAACTGGGGATTCACTTGTACTTCTACAAATAGGAATATACTGAACTGTTGAGTTAGAAGGTGCATGCTTGTAATGTGTATCTCTGGAAATAAAAACCTATAAAAGCGTGCAAAGCTTGGTTCCAGTTCTATCCTTCACCACAACAAAAACAGAGAACGCTGGAAAAACTCAGCAGGCTTAACAGCATCTGTGGAGAGGAAAAAAACAGAGTTAACATTTTGAGTCCTTATGACTCTTCTTCAGATCCTTCACCACCTGGATTTCTGAAATGTAACATGGTAGTAAAGAATGGTTTGCCTTAAGGTGAAGGTTGGAAACCAAGATAAAGAATTCAAGCAGAAAACTGAAATCCTGGTGGCCGTAGCAGAAAATGCCAGAACGCAAGTGTAAATTGTCAGGGTATGATGACCCCCAGCTTCTAAAGTCTGAACCAAAAAACCAGGGGAAGAATTAAGTAGATATGTGGGCATAGTTTACATCACTACCAAAAGGAAACAAGGTATGGTTTTGGCATTGTTGCTTCCTACAAGAAACAATATCAGAAGTGAAGTATTTTGTGAGATGGATGCCTCTCAGTTGGATACCGATGAATGCTTGGACCTTCCTTTGCAGTTCCTGGATGAAAACCATGAGAAAGATGATCTGTTAAATGCCTATGAGGCATAGTTGGAACGTGATGAATTTCGGAAAACAGATGGGTGTTCCATGGTAGAATATACTTTGAACTTTAACTAGGGCCATGGAGAGAAATCATGAGCATTGGTGCTTGTCCTGTTTTGGGGTCCCTTATCACTTGGTTCACCCCCTCCCCTGCAATCATAAATGTTATTTTTTCCACTTTCTAGATTCACCAATTGATTTTCTTTAATTGAAACTCTTCATGTTCAGTGTAGCCTCCATGTATTTCAAATGTTTTCAATTTTTATTCATCCATTACTGATGTTATGTTAGTATGACTCAGTTTTTATGACAAAAAGTGGAGGGGCTGTAAGAGTCTTTTTTTTCACAAGTGCATCTAAGAAACTAATTGGACTGAAAATTCATAGAATATAAAGAGAAAAAATTGAAATTGCGAAAATTGTATTTCAACAAAGTTTAGCTTTCCACATTTGAGAATAAAGGAGTGACACCAGGATAAACATGAAGCTTTGAAATAAAAGTGAATCAAGTATATCTCAACGAAAAAGCCTTTTCTAGCTTTCACGACAGCAAATGAATCAATAACATCATCAAAATTAATATTTCTTGCTGATTCACTTTCAATGCTTAAAATTGTTAAATCAACTAATATTTCTTGGCTCATGGTTCTCCTCAGATGACTCTTAATCAGCTTCAGCTTCAGCTTCCTGAAAGACCTCTCTGCTGAAGCAAGTCATGGGCACTTTCAAAAAATACGCAGAGCAATGTATACGCGAGCAAATAAATATTCCAACTTCAGCTTTGTGATTTTGTTAAGAAGACAAAGTGGAGGCAGTGAATCATTACTCAGACTTGCTCTGTGAATTGCCTTTAGCTGCAACACTTCACCTAGTAACTTTTGTCCTGACCTGTGATCTTTGCACTTTGTAGCAAATTTCTTGCAGTCATTTATAATTCCTCATCAGTTTTATCAAGATAAAACCAAAGAAATCCAGACATATTGTTTATCTGAAATGTTGTCTGAAACCACTGCTATATGCCTTCACACACTTTATCTATAACCTTGTAAAATATTCCCTGTTTGATTACAGTTTCTGCCATTTGTCTGAAACAGAAGCTTCAGTGCCTGGTTTGCTTTCATCACAAAAATTTCTTTCTTTTCCTATGATGAGCTTCTGGCAGGAGTGGGTCAATGACCATGTCAGTGGTAACCATCTTGGCTTACCTATAAATTGAAGGTCACTGATTTCTCAAAGTCTTTAAATCAATCTCTAGGTCCTCCAAATTCTTAACTTCAATGTCAATGGGAGCATTCTGAGCCAGTATCACCTGTATTAGTTGCAGACTCCTTTTATTGTGCAGCACTAGACAGTACTTATACTTCAACAGTTTGTAGGACAGCGTAGTTAAAATGTTATTTTGATTCATTAAATAGGCAG
Organism: Carcharodon carcharias; assembly: GCF_017639515.1. Taxonomy (NCBI): domain Eukaryota; kingdom Metazoa; phylum Chordata; class Chondrichthyes; order Lamniformes; family Lamnidae; genus Carcharodon; species Carcharodon carcharias. The sequence continues at coordinate 27,779,534 of NC_054486.1, forward strand.
GATCAATGGAAGGATAAGGAATATAAAAGTACTATTTGATTTGGTTTGGTGATGACAAAGCATTGAGGTCATTAAAGGAAGTTGTAAGTTCATGTAAAATAGCTGGAGCAAACCATTTTCTATGGATAGAGACTCTAATGAAATACCTGTGCTGTTGAGCGAACCTTTAATGAAAAAAACAGAAATGAACTTGGTATGGAGTATGATCAGGCAATTATTCTTTCTTCTCAAGAGTTATTAAGGATGGGCAATAAATGTTGGCCTAGCCAGTGATACCCACATCACATGGATGAATAAAAAACATATTTTTGGAAAGTCAGTTGATCTGCAATTTACCCAGTCAGGACAGTCTTGTATCCCCTTAATAAAACCTCAGTGTTAGACAAGTCTTAATTAGATTATTTGATAAGAACAAGAGAGGGAAAAGACAGAAATTGTCTTAAAAGTTACACTGATAATTTGCTCACCCTACTCGTTAAGGGTTAAAAACCCTGTTAAAAGATGCAGGTATAGTTGACTAGGAGTATATGAGGCTAATAGAAGACATTAAGGAGAAGTGTGAAATCTGTAAAAAGCTTGGAGGATACTGCTACATCCTATTCTAATCCTTCTATTGGCACATGATTTAACAAGGTAGTTTCCATGGAATTAAATGTATGGAACAAAGAGAAATATTTTCATCCTACATTTTGTAGACCTGAGACTTTCTATAATAATACATAATAAGGACACAAAGGCTTATTATAGACAACATTATGGAGAAATGGATAAGGACTGAACTTGGGACACTGTTTTAGGAGGCTGTCATACCCCTTAGGCTAGGTAGTTCAAATTTTCTGTGTGGTCAGGGGCAGGAGGATGTGACTAAAAATGCAGGAATGTGGATCCTGAAGGTAGCAATGAAGGAGCCTCAGCTCTTGCAATTATCCAACAGGTTCGATGCTCTTGCAGCTTGTGTGGACAAGAACAGGGACTGCAGGGAGAATGAGCAAACTGACCGCAGCACCTGGTGAAGGGGCTATTCAAGTGGAGGGAGTAAAAGAGGAATGTAATTGTAGTAGAGAATAGTAGCGTTAGGGGGATAGACACTGTTCCCTGTAGCCAAGAGCGTGAGTCCTGAAGGCTGTGTTGCCTGCCCGGTGCCAGGGTTAAGGACATCTCCTCAGGATTGGAGAGGAGCTTGGAATGGGAGGGGAAGGATCCAGTTGTCGTGGTCCATCTGGGTACCAATGACATAGGGAGGACTAGGAAAGAAGTTCCACAATTGTGGGATGTGCAGGAAAAGATTCTGACCAGTTTAAATATTAGTTGAATGTTCAGGATAATGGCCAGGAAGTTAGGCCCATGCACTGGCAGAATGGAGTGAAGGAGCAGTGAGTAAGAAAGCCCAGTGCAAGCATTGATAGTGAGTCCAGAATTAACTCTTGCATCATAAAACGATGCGTACCAGAGAGAGAGCCTACAATAGTGTAAAAGGGAGATCTTGCGGTAGTAATCTCAGCAGATATAAAAGTGGAAGTAGAGGCCATAACTTGAATAGATTAAGCTATGAAATAAAGGCCACAAAGCAGTCACAACAAAACTAGAAGCAGAAGTCCTCATGACCGTTAAGTTTTGTGGCTGCCAGTAAGGATAAACTAATAAGAGAAGCAAAACAAAAGGAGTTAGATAGTTGGAGTTTATTCTGAAGTATCACATAAGGGTCAACCAGCTCTGTCACACAGGTGCATTTGTACTGAAAAAGTCCTTATAGATGGGACTTATAGGGCTAAAACAAGGCTAGCTGCTAAGGGCTTTAAAGAACAACCGAATGACACAGATGTTAGAGTAGACTCTTCCACAGCTGGAAAAGTAATCCTGAAAACCCTTTTTAGCTCTTTCGGCCACATATTCATGTGAGTGTAGATCATTCAACATAAAAACTACACTTCTGCAGGGTGATATTTTTCAGAGAAAAGTATTTCTGAAACTGCCCAAAGAGACAGCAGAGACAGAAGAAAAACTGGAAACAAATACTTCTATGACATGGATGATGTCTCCAGGGTGTTTTTTTTTTGGTGAGATCTGTTTGGCTGAAAATAGGTTGCGTTCATCCAAAATCAGATCCTGCAATGTTTTATTGATATCATAAAGGAATGTTTTCAAGCATCTACATGATGCATGTTGATGATTTCTTATGGGGTGGTACTGCAGAAGTTGAGAAATGTGTTATTAATAAGATTAGAGTAGAATTTAAAATTGGGAGTCAGACTTGTGGGGCTTTTAAATATATTAGGTATCAATATTAAGCAAAATAGGACTGTGATAACTTTAAATCAACAATCCTATTTAGAGAGTATTATTCCCATTGTGTTTAATTATACTAGGTCTTCACAGAAAGTTGATGTTATATCTATAGAACAGACAGAAAAATTGCAGAGCCTGATTGGTCAGTTGAACTGATGATGAATTTGGATTAGACCAGATGCTAGCTTTGATATGTTGAAGCTACATACTATGATAAAACACTATGGAGAATGTTTAAAGGGCAAATTAAAACCTGGATAAATGCATACTTAAGTTCCTTTCCTTAAGTGACCCAAAGAACATGAAGCTAGTCATTTTTAGTGATGCTTCACATGCTAATCTTCCTGATGGGTAGTGCAACTGGTTTTATAATATTTCTGAGGGGTGAAAGCAGGAGATGTTGTCCTTAGCTTAGCAAACTAAGAAAATAAAAATAGCTGTTAAAAGTGCTTTGGGTGCTGAAACACTAGCTCTTGTGGAGGCAGCAGACATTGGATTCTATTTGTCAAATATTTTACATGAGATTCTGTACAATGGGCTTACTGAAGTTAGTATATCCACTGAATGTTATGTTGATAATCATTCAATAGGAATAATGAACTCTCTATGAAATGCATATGTGAAAAAATGTCACGAATTGATCTTGCTGGCTTGAAACAAATGCTGGAGAGAGAGGAAATCTCTAAAATTAAATGGTTGAATGCAAATCATGAACTATTGGATTGTTTTTCAAAAATGAAATGCTTGTACAAAGAAATTGTTGGGAGGCCTAGAGGAGGGACATCTTGCAATGAATTGCTTTGTGCAGAATATGAAGGCGTTTAATTTAATTTGTTTTGAAATTTTGGTTGTGCATAGTAACTCTAATTAATATTTGAAGAGAGAGAAAGGAATCTGATAATTCTATAAGCATGTGGTGAGCATTAACTGGGGATTCCCTTGTGCCCCTATAAATAGCAATAGACTGAAACAGTGGTATATGTGGCTAGGAATTGTAAGTTTGTAATGTGTATCTCTGTAAATAAATCCTCTAAGAGTGTGTAAAGATTGGCTCCAGTTCTAAGCTTCTCCTGCAGGTTTTCTGCAGCATAACAATCACCAAGAAACAAAGGAAAGAGATAGTGTCTCACAGAAGTCACAAGGTTGAGCCTGAGTCGTAGTGAGAGTACTGAGGGAAGACTGAAGAAACCTAGACATTTCAGTTCGGAAAGGAAGGCATATAGATTATGGGTACAGTGAATGTTAATCCAAAATATTACTTAATGTTAAATCTTGGTAGTAAAAATATGGGGGCACAGTTTCAAACAGATAAATAGTAAATTTGGGAATGATATTGGGAAATTCATCTTTGTGAAAAAGGTGACCAACATCAGGGATAAATGCCCAGATGGAGTACTGGAGGAAACAGAAACTCAGGAATCAATAAACAATTGATGCTATAGTGAGGGGGGAGTTTGGATCCCACGACAAAGGAGCTAAGAAGGGTTAAATGGCCTTCCAGTCTGCAATAATCTTGGCCGACAGTCTGACAAATTGTGGGCAGGAGTAGGGGGTGGGTAGAAAGGGCTCTGATGGGGGGGCGGGGGATTGGCTTTGGTGAGCTGGAAGGCCAGGGGTATGGAAACAGTGGTCTAAACTTGCTTCCCTTGCCCCTCAAAAATAGGTTTTTAGACTTGACTGTCAGGGCCTCCACCAGGTTTTACTGAGGGGAGTGACCATTACAGATGTCGCACTTCGCAGGCTGTTAAAATTACATCCAGCTCCTAATGACATCATTGGGCCCTGATTTCGATCTGCTCATGGGCCTTAGTCACATGGAAGCCTCAACTGATCAATGAAACAATGACATTCTAATGGAAAAGAGCAGTAGGTCCCCACTTGGAAGATTACTGCTGATCTGGCCAGTTACTGCCAGTCAGAGAGAGGTTAAATAAAATTCCCTTTTGTGTTTCTATCAGTCTGTGTGTATGATGGTGCGTCTGTGTGTGTGTGTTTCTTCACTTCCAGCCTCTTGCCCACTTACTTCATCCCACAGTAGTGACCATGCCTTCAGCGATCCAAGCACTAAGCTCTGGAATTCCCTCCCTGAACCTGCTTCTCTCTGCTCCTTTAAGTTGCTCATTAAAACCTACCCCTGTCATCAAGCTTTTGTCACCCTCTAAATATCACCTTATGCAGCTCAATGTCAAATTTTGTTCAAAAAATGCTCCTGTGAAATGCCTTGGGCTATTCTACTGTGTTAAAGGCACTATGTAAATGCAAATTGTTGTTTGTGTCTATCTTGTATCTAATTAGGGTTTGTCTCTGTTTGATTGTGTCTGTGTATGTATGTGTTTGCCTGTCAATCTGTCTGTGTGAATCTGTACCTACCCGTGCCAATCCTTGTGTGTGTGTCAGTGTACATGTGAGTTAGTGTGCTGTCCTGTGTTATCCTGTCAATGTGTATGTGTATATACACATACATGTATATGTACCGGTGTTTATCTGTCTATGGGTACCTGCATTAATCTGTGTGTGTGCATCTGTGTCTGTTTGTGAGCATTGTAGCCCCTAATATTTTTTGGAGTGCACGGGTGATTCAAGTGCGCGGCCCTTTTAAACCTTTTTTGTGTGGTCATGCCCACTCAGTTACTTAAAGGGGCTGACTTTTGTGCAGCCTGCATTGGGACATTTGTGTTGCAGTGTAGTTTACAGGATACATTGCCTGTGTCTACCCATGTACGTCTCTGTAGCTAAACACAAGCTTGATTATGCAATTCAAAAGTCAGCTTTGTGTTACAATGCATCATGCTGTATCATATTCATCAATGTTGTTTGTTACCCTCCCTCTGCAAACAAGGCAAAGCCGCTGCAATATATAACGAAACAGCAGCAAAAGATATCATGCAGTTTATGTGTGGTGAATGTTAATCTAAGTATGAACAATCTACTTAATCCAGTCCCTGTGAAACATTCGTCCCCATTTTGAGAAAATCTAACAAACTAACACAATCTACAAGCACATAAAACAAATCCCTTTCTGAGTGCAAAACCACCACGTGATAGCCTGGCCACCACCAGACTGGGAAATCCCCTTCTAGCCCCCACTCCCTTTCCCTAAATAGCTTTATGCATTGTGCATTTCTGCATGATAACAATTTCTGGGGCGTGGCGCACCGTTGGCCTTGTAGGCTCCTTCCAGTTCTCTGCTGTCATTTATAGGAACAGGAAGAGGCCATTCAGACCATCAAGCTTGTTCTGTAATTCAATCAGATTTGATTCAACTAACAGTTCTACTCAGTGTCCTGTTATACCCTCAACCAATAACATGAAAAGCAGATTATCTGGTCATTATCTGTTTATGGGATATTGTTATACACAAATTGACTGCCTTGTTCCCTAAGTTCCAGCTGACAACACTTTAAAATACTTCAAGCTTCCAGCCAATAACTCACCCATGGGTATCCACTATTCTATATATAAACCATCTGAACCCCTCGATTAGATTCCAGCCAATAACTCACCCATGGGTATCCACTATTCTATATATAAACCACCGGAACCCCTCGATTAGATTCCAGCCAATAACTCACCCATGGGTATCCATTATTCTATATATAAACCACCGGAACCCCTCGATTAGATTTCAGTCTGTAACTCACTCCTGGGTATCCATTATTGTATATGTAAACCACCTGAACCCCTCGATTAGATACCAGCCTGTAACTCACTCCTGGATATCCATTATTGTATATATAAACTATCTGAACCCCTCGATTAGATTCCAGCCTGTAACTCACTCCCAGGTATCCATTATTGTATATATAAACTATCTGAACCCCTCGATTAGATTCCAGCCTGTAACTCACTCCCGGATATCCATTATTCTATATATAAACCATCTGAACCCCTCGATTAGATTCCAGCCTGTAACTCACTCCCAGGTATCCATTATTGTATATATAAACTATCTGAACCCCTCGATTAGATTCCAGCCTGTAACTCACTCCCGGATATCCATTATTCTATATATAAACCATCTGAACCCCTCGATTAGATTCCAGCCTGTAACTCACTCCCAGGTATCCATTATTGTATATATAAACTATCTGAACCCCTCGATTAGATTCCAGCCTGTAACTCACTCCCGGATATCCATTATTCTATATATAAACTATCTGAACCCCTCGATTAGATTCCAGCCTGTAACTCACTCCCGGATATCCATTATTCTATATATAAACCATCTGAACCCCTCGATTAGATTCCAGCCTGTAACTCACTCCCAGGTATCCATTATTGTATATATAAACTATCTGAACCCCTCAATTAGATTCCAGCCTGTAACTCACTCCCGGATATCCATTATTCTATATATAAACCATCTGAACCCCTCGATTAGATTCCAGCCTGTAACTCACTCCCAGGTATCCATTATTGTATATATAAACTATCTGAACCCCTCGATTAGATTCCAGCCTGTAACTCACTCCCGGATATCCATTATTCTATATATAAACTATCTGAACCCCTCGATTAGATTCCAGCCTGTAACTCACTCCCGGGTATCCATTATTGTATATATAAACTATCTGAACCCCTCGATTAGATTCCAGCCTGTAACTCATTCCCAGGTATCCATTATTGTATATATAAACTATCTGAACCCCTCGATTAGATTCCAGCCTGTAACTCACTCCCAGGTATCCATTATTGTATATATAAACTATCTGAACCCCTCGATTAGATTCCAGCCTGTAACTCACTCCCGGATATCCATTATTGTATATATAAACTATCTGAACCCCTCGATTAGATTCCAGCCTGTAACTCATTCCCGGGTATCCATTATTCTATATGTAAACCACCGGAACCACTCGATAAGATTCCAGACTGTAACTCACTCCCGGGTATCCATTATTCTACATATAAACCATCTGAACCCCTCAATTAGATTCCCGCCTGTAACTCACTCATGGGTATCCATTATTCTACATATAAACAATCTGAACCCTTCAATTAGATTCCAGCCTGTAACTCACTCCCGGGTATCCATTATTGTATATATAAACTATCTGAACCCCTCGATTAGATTCCAGCCTGTAACTCATTCCCTGGTATCCATTATTCTATATGTAAACCACCGGAACCACTCGATAAGATTCCAGACTGTAACTCACTCCCGGGTATCCATTATTCTACATATAAACCATCTGAACCCCTCAATTAGATTCCCGCCTGTAACTCACTCCTGGGTATCCATTATTCTATATATAAACCATCTGAACCCCTCGATTAGATTGTAGCCTGTAACTCACACCCAGGTATCCATTATTGTATATGTAAACAGCCTGAACCCCTCGATTAGATTCCAGTCTGTAACTCACTTCCGGGTATCCATTATTCTATATGTAAACCATCTGAACCCCTCGATTAGATTCCAGCCTCTAACTCACTCCCAGGTATCCATCATTCTATATATAAGCCATCTGAACACCTCGATTAGATTCCAGCCTGTAAGTCACTCCAGAGTATCCACTATTCTACATATAAACCGTCTGAACCCCTCGATTAGATTCCAGTCTGTAACTCACTCCCGGGTATCCATTATTCTATATATAAACCATCTGAACCCCTCGAATAGATTCCAGCCTGTAACTCACTCTCGGGTATCCAGTATTCTATTTATAAAATATTTGAACCCCTCAATTAGATTCCAGCCTGTCATTCACTGCTGGGCTTCTGGTAATATATATAATGGTGGTCTCATCCTTTCAGTTGTACCCCAGTAATATCAATGGGCTGTACAGAAGAAGATTCTAGGTCAGAGATTTTGGGGCATAAAGCGTACATCATGCACCAGTTTTATGGTCATAAAACAGGCAGAATGATAACCAACTTAGCAGGGTGGAGGTCCCCATCCTCCACCCTGATCTGTCACAGATAAAATGGTGGGAAGCCTTTTATGGTTGCCTGAAATGAGTGCAATCCTCAATTCAGTACCCTCATGGAGAGCCATATTTCTAAACTTGGTGGGGTTATTCAATGCTGGTCTTGCTCGACCTCCGCCTGGCACATCCGTTGTCATGTCCGACTAGCCTAACTGACTGATCTTCAAGGGACCGCTGGAGGTTGGGGAACAAAAAGGCCCGAAAACTTTAAGAAATGTTCTCTTTTTTTGTGGCCTACCCTTGCACACACACACCACCCCCTACCACAACACTGACTTCAACCAGTCCGCTGACTTGGGGTGCCCAGCTGGCGCCCACAGATGATCAGACAATGGCCTCTGACACACTGAGCATTTCTCTGCTCTTATCGGGCCCTATCGTCCTGTTTTATTTCTCAGAGATATGCACAGGATTCCAGTGCATCGGGACAGGAAACAGTTCTCAACTGGAAGCCTGGAAAATACCACTTCATTCCAACAGCCAGTATCTCACATGCTTCTGTCTCTGGCTGGCTCTGTGTGCACTGCAGAGCTGTTTATTACTGGCTGTCTTTGAATCAAGGCTTCAATAGGCTCTCTGTGGAAAGAATCAATTACAAATCTTTAGCTGGGCCCAGAGGCTGACAGCAAATTAAAAGATAATGAATTGTGAAGGGCAGAGGGGCCTAATCAGGAGTTCTTCCACACACCCATCCTCATTATCCATACATTACTTAAAATGGACAAGGCAAGACGTTGTTTGTCTGTATGAATGATGCCTCCATGTTGCAGTCTGATGTTTCATAGTTTGTTTGACTGGGGTGGGAAAGGGCAACGAGAAGTGGGAACAAAGAAACTATTTAAAACAGGAAAAAATCTACAGCTGGAGACAAGCAATACGAAACATAAGAGAGCGCAATTCTACAATCCCAGCTCCCGTGCTGGAAGTACAGGGAACTTTAGTTTAATCTAGGGCCCGCAGCTGTGGTTGTCAGGGAAACAGCCTTTGAAGACTTTGCTCACTGTTCTGCCTGACTGCCGGAGGGAAGGTGGAATCTCTGTGAGGGTCAGGACCCAGTCCCACAAGGAAGTGCTGGATGTTTTACCAGAAGAGGGATGGGTCTTCTTTGATGAGCTGGAGGGAAGCCATTCTGTCAGAATAAAACAGCCTGCATTTCTCAAACGGATGCTCAGACTGCTCCTGCAGGGCCCTGGGGATCCAAGATGGAACAGTAAGCTTTGTGCCGAACCCCAGCATGGTCTTCTCCCATCCCCATGGCCATAAAACACTGCAAACTGAATCTACATTGTGGGTCACCAATATGTCACACCAGGCCTACATCTCTAATCAACACTCCTATAAAAGGGGCCCTTGGGGTTAACAGGCCTCTGCCTGCAAATGGCCCTGGAATAAACGGCTGCAATCAGAAGGTTCTCCCAATGAAGGTTCATTTATTTCTTTCAGTCTCATCATTCTTAAAGGGTCCAGTGTCTCTCATGACTGTGGTTTAAAAGGTAGTGTTCTCGACTCTAAGTTAGAAAGTTGTGTGTTCACTTCCCAGGACTTGAGCACAAAAATCAAGGCTGACACTCCAGTGCAGCACTGAAGAAGTGCTGCATTGTCGGATGTGCCGTCTTTCAAATCATCTAAGTTGAGGCCCAGTCTGCCCTCTCAGGTGAATGTAAAAGATCCCATGGCACTCTACTGAAGAAGAGGAGGGGAGTTATCCCTGGTCTTCTGGTCAATATTTATTCCCCAACCAGCATCACAAAAGATTATCTGGTTATTATCACAATGCTGTTTATGGGATCTTGCTGTGCTGAAATTGGCTGCCATATTTCCTGCAAGTGACTATACTTCAAAAGTAATTCAACGGCTGTAAATAGCTCCAGAGGTTATGAAAGTCTTACTTACAAGCCTTACTTTTTTCACTCTTTTTAATTTGTTTCTATATGATGGCATTTTGACCTCAGGAAATGTTGGGATTTCCCTTGGGAATTCCCCAGCTTTGAAGTGGAAGCAGGGGATCCAGAGTAAGTAGTCACGGAGACCAGGCTGATCAAGCACCAAAGATGGTGTCTGGCTGCCACCTACAGGGACCGATGTGTGAACAGTGCATCCAAAGTCCATTGCTCTGAGTTCCTGTGTACATAACACTGATCCTTGTTCCCAAGTACATAATGCTGATTATGTTCCCACTCAGAGGAGGTAATTTTACTTCTCAGTGCTGGTCTGGGCTGGGCATTCAAGTCTGCTTTAGAAGCACCTGAGAGTTAAAATTGCCCCCAGTAATCTTTGATCCAAGTCCCCACGTGTTAAAACTGGATGTCAGTTTGCTGGTCACACAGGTGGATATGAGAGTGGATTTCTTTAGCCCTGTCTGATTATTGCTCAGAGCATTTAAAGGCCAAAGTGAACCTTGTTCTGGCTGTTTCTCTGTTGTTACCTTCACTGAGTTAGTCTCCACTCCCCTAGCTCTGGAGGATGCTGATGTTCTCCAGATTCAGTGTGGAGACCGGAGACCAGGGAGAGACAGCACTCAGAACAAAACCCATTGCTGGATGCCACCAGCCTGTCTGACAAGAGACTTCTACACTTGCAAATGTGGTGCCTCTGATAGAACTCTTAGAATCAGCAGGCCTCTACCTGTTTGCAATACTTCATCATTCTATTTCAGTACCTAAGTTCTACAGTGATGATTGGGCAGGCTCGAGTGATGTGACATTTCTAGTGGAAGTGTTTTTGTGCTGCTCCCTCTGGTACCTCGGAAGGGAAAGAGATGATATAATGGTGTCCCAATGTGAAGCCTGCAAATCAAGTTTCCAACAGGAATGGTACGTCCTGTATGTGATGTGTCACCAGCAATTGTATGGAAGAAGAGGATGAGAGGAAAAATGAAGGAGGAAGTTGTGAGCATGAACTCTAAGCTGGCTTTCGTCCTATTTGTCCAATTCCAGTTTTCTCTGTGGTCACTCTCCCTAGGATGGGCACAGTTTCCTCTTACGTGGGTGTGAGTGTGATGTTAGATTTCTCCTTCTCTGGCTTCTCTCTCTCACTGGTTATGCACTATATTTTGCTTGTAAAATAAGACAGCTTCACTGAAATAACTGAATTCAAATACCTGTACTGAAATATCTGAACTACAATACCTGAACTATTAGCCTTGAACTACCATAGCTGAATTAGTTGAGTCTTGGACTGATAAGTGGCAAGTAATATTTGTGCTACACCAAGTGCTTGGCCATGACCACTCCAGTAACAGAGAATCTAACCATCTCCCTTCGATGTTCAATGGCATTAGCATCACTGAATTCTCCCTCCATCAACATGCTGGGGTTACCAATGACCAGCCACATAAATACTGTGAGTATAAGAGCAGGTCAGGCATTCAGTAACTCACCTCCTGACTCCCCAAAGCCTGTCCACCATCTACAAGGCACAAGTCAGGAGTGTGATGGAATACTCCCCACTTGCCTGGATGAGTGCAGCTCCAACAACACTCAAGAAGCTCGACACCATCCAGGACAAAACAGCCCACTTGATTGACACGCCATCCACCACCTTCACATTCACTCCCTCCACGGCCGACGCACAGTAGCAGCAGTGTGTACCATCTACAAGATGCACAGCAACAATTCACCAAGTTTTCCTCGACAGCATCTTCCAAACCTGTGACCTCTACCACCAAGAAGAACAGGGGCAGCGGATGAATGGGAACACCGCCACCTGCAAGTTCCCTTCCAAGCCCCTCACCATCTTGACTTGGAAATATATCACTGTTCCTTCACTGTCACTGAGTCAAAATCCTGGAACTCCCTTCCTAACAGCACTATGGTGTATCTATACCACATGGACCGCAGTGGTTTAAGGATGTGGCTCCTTCTCAAAGACAATTAGAGTGGGAAATAAATGCTGGCCCAGTCAGCAACGTCCATATCCCGTGAAAGAATGAAAAAAAGACAGATTTTTGATCGGCAAGGGAGATTAGGGGGGCAGGCAGGAAAGTGGGGTTAGGGCCATAATCAGATAGGTCATGAGTTTATTGAATGGCGGAGCAGGTTCGAGGGGCTGAATGCCTTACTCCTGCCCCTGTTTCTTATGATCTTATGGGTAGACCATACTGTCCCTGAGCGTGCTCCGACATTCAATAGAATCCAGTGAGGAAGAGGGAAGGAGAAGGAGGGAGAGGAGGAATGCTGCCGGGGCCCAGCAACAACCTAACCCATCAGCAACACGGGCATCATGACGACGCTCAAGGCCTAGAAGGCCTTTGAAGGGACTATGGGCAGGTACGCCCCAGGAGAAGATGCTACCCTGAGGGAAGGATGTAGAGGCAATGCTCTAACTATCTTCAAATATGTGAGTGTCAGCGTGGCGGTAGGCTCCATATATCCAGGGCAGTGCTGACATCCTTAAGTAATGTAATTGCTAAGGAGATTAATTCCAACTGTGTGGGTGGCCATCCAATGCCTGTGACACTGATGGTAACAGTGGCCTTAAATATCTATGTCTCACGATCCTTTCAGTTGTGCGCAGCAGCTGATCTGTACAGCATTTCCCAATTGGCAGGCCACCATTGTATTAAAGTTGTGGCCAATGCATTGTTCAGGAGAGAGGAAATATTCAGACGTTTCACCACAGATGATGACAGTCAGGCTGAGAGAGTGAAAGGCTTTGGGGCTATGGTGGGCTTTCTTAAAGCACAAAGGGCCATCGATTGTACACGTGGCCATTAGGACACCGGCAGGCAATCCAGGGGCTTTTGCTAATCGGAAGGGTTTTGACTCTTTGAACGTGCAGATTCTCTGTGTTCACTGTCAGTGTATCCTGCAGTTGTGTTTCTTGGGACTAGCCTTGATGTCTACATCCTCAGGTACTCCCAGGCGTCACAGTTCTTTCTTGCTCCTGCTCAACTGAATGGCTGGTTGATAGAAGACGAGGGATATCCATTCTAGAGATGGCTTATGTCGCCCATCAACAAACTATGGTCTCAGGCAAGAGAGAGGTACAATGCCAACCATACCTTCACTAGGAAGACTATAAAGAAAGCCATAGGTCTGCTCAAGATGACGTTTTGTTACCTCAATTACTCTGCAGACACCTTGCAGTATACCCCAGATCATGTTTCCCTGATTGTTGTCGTGACATGACAGAGATGAAGAACTTGTGGATGAGAACATGGCGGGCTGCCCTGCTGCCTCAGATTACGAGTCCAGCGATGATTTGGAGGACTTTGATCGCGATCATGGTAATCCACATGGTGGGCAGCACAGATTGGGTGCTAAGGAGACGAGAGAGGCCCTTATTATGAGGTGATTCAGTGAAGTCCTTGCTGCTGTTTCCCAGACGACAGAATGGAGATGCCGTTTGACTTTTACCCCAGGGTATGAAGCACATACTGAAAATATCCTAAAAGACTTGCCTCTGCAAACATCTGATTTCATCAGAGTGTGTCATGACATTGAGGGCCCTATCAATGTAAGTTATCCCTAGTCCGCACATAAACAAGCAAATATCATATGAAACGTGACAAATTTAATAAAGAGCAAGTTAACAGCACATCACTCTGCCTTACGGTGATGTTGCTGGATTAATAATGCAGAGACCCATCTAATGCTCTAGGGGATGTGGGTTCAAATGGCACCACTGCAGCTGGTGGAATTTGAATTCCGTTAATATAAAGTTAGTCTCAGTGATGGTGACCATGAAACTATCAACGATTGTTGTAAAAGCTTATTTGGTTCACTAACGCTCCTTAGGGAAGGAAATCCATCATCCTTACCTGGTCTGACCGACTTCTGACTCCAAAGAGATTGACTCTTAACTGCTCACTGAAATGGCTGAGCAAGCCACTCACCTGAAGGGCAATTAGGGATGGACAACAAATAATGGCCTTGCCAGCAATGCTCATATTTCATGAAAGATGAAAAAATGTTAATTTTCTGTGTTCCTTCAAAGAATACACCTAATCTCTGAACATCAATGTTCAAAAGTTTCATGTCTTTAAAAAGGTATTCTGCATTTCTATTCTTACTACTAAAGTGAATAACCTCACACTTCCCCACAGTATTCTCCATCGGCCACCTGGTTGTTCTTGTTGTCACTTAACCTGCCTGTATCTCTTTGCGACCTCTTTGTGTCCTCCTCACAGCTTGCATTCCTATTTAGCTTTGTATCATCAGCAATCTTAGATACATAACTCTCGGTGTCTTTTTTTAAGGTCACTAATATAGATTGTAAATAGCTGAGGCCCCAGCACTGATCCTTGCAGCATTCTGCTAGTTACAGCCTGTCAACTTGAAAATGCCCCGTTTATTCCTTGGGCAGAATTTTCCCTGAATTGCACTAAGTGTGGTGGTGGACATGAAAAGTTTTGTTTTTCCTGCCGGCCGCAATGGCGGCATTTTGCGCCATATCGTCTGCTTCCCAGCTTCCCGTGCCTCATTAATAATGCAGGCACGGGAAAACGTCAGATCTCTGGCGGGTGGCCTTGGGTTTGCCTGCCATGCCGTGACCTGAGCAATTCCGCACTCCGGGCACCATATATAAAGTGCACCAGAGCACAACTTACTTCACGTCTACAGACTGGGACTGCTCCAGGTGACAGATGGCCCCAAAAACCAGGAAGATAGAAGCTCCCAAATTTAGTGATGCCTCACTGGAGTGCCTTTTGGATGCCGTGGAGGTCCACCATGATGTCCTCTGCCCTCACTCTGGCCACAGGAGGTCCACCAGTCATCAATCCAGCCTGAGAGGCAGTGGCAGTGGCGGTCACCACCAGTGGAGCACAGAGAAGGTCAGCCATCCAGTGCAGGATGAATGATCTCATCCGTTCCACCAGGGTAAGTCAAGCACTCTCAACTCACACACTCACAAACCCTTCACACATCCACATGGGATCTCACACCTCAAAGGACAACACCACTAACTCTCACACACACCCTCACATCTTCTTCAGGCTCATATCCTCTGGAGCTCATGTCCTCATCCCATACACAGCTCCGCTCACTCCAGAAACACTTCACGCATCCTGATCATCTGCTGTGTCATCCGTCCTGCTCACGCTCTCTCCATCTATTTTCATGCAGGAGAAGCCGGCTCACAACAGCAGGAAGAGGTCCCAGACCAGGAGTGGAATGGCCCACATTAGGCCCCTCAGTCACTTTGAGAAATGTGCCATTGCGCTGACTGGTGAAGACATGGACCGTTCTTGCGGTGACGGTGAGGTCGGCGGCGAACATTCACGTGAGGATCCTGCACCAGATCATCCCTCTCTTAACACATCTGTGAGTGCTCTCTCTCCTGCTTTTGACTCTGCTGCCATGTTCCAACCAACCTTGCTTTGGTTCACAGGCAGATCTGCCAAGCGACCGACATCATCTGTCAGCCAGTCCCTTAGCTCCATCCAGGTCCTCACCTCCAGCCAAGAGCACCTTAACTCCATTCAGCTCTTCACCTCCAGCCAAGAGGACACCTCCTCAATTGAAGGACCTGAAATAAGCAGCCCGGAAGGCCTATCACAGTGCTACCACACACCCTCCACAGCACAGAGACACACACCTCGGTGGGATTTAGATGTAGAGCAGGCCTGGGTTGACAATCTGGTGGTCACTGCATGGACACATGTCTGCAGCAGGAGGAGGCAGGTTCAGTCGAGCTCGCCTGCACTCAGAGGACTGCTGGGGAAAAGGCATCCATGAGGTCCGAGTCAGATGATGAGCCTCTGGATTTGGCCTTCGAGCTCATCATAGAGAGTCAGCAGAAGGCGGGGGAACATCAAGCTGAGCTGTTGAAAGTTTTCAACAGAACGCCATGCAAGTTGAGGGGGTGTGTCCGCCTGCTCTCTGATGAAGTGGTGCCCACATGTGCGGTATGGAAGTCTCTTTGGGAAGGATGGTGGACGTCACGGAGACCCTGGTCTATCAGGGCGTGGAGATGTGCACAGACCTACACTCCATCATGGGGGCCATGGGTGAGTTTCTACAGTGGCAACGCGAGAGGTAGACAGGGCGCCTCAACATCCCTACAGGTCTCCGTCCCCTCAAGGAGTCAGGCCATGGCCCTCGGGCATCCAAAGGGAGGAGGAGTGGCAGTTGGACACCCCTGGGACATCCACTCAGGAATCTCAGAGGTAATCCACTCCGTCCAAGCCCCCTTTGCCTGTGACGCTCCTCAACCTCATCCTCTGTCACTGCAGAGGGAGCAGCTGGCCCACAGGAGGACAGCCAAAGCAAGCTGGGACCCTCAAGGGCTCGGATCTCCAGAGGACCACGTCAAAGTCATCAGAGGCAATAGGGCCAACTGTTGCACAGGCTGTCTCCACCCCTGCTGCGGATGTCAGGGCAGCACCTAGAAGAAGTGGTAGGTCTAGAAAAGTCAAGAAATTTTGTTCACAAATGATTGCACGGGTGAACACATTTTGTCACTTTATAATCTGAAAATATATTCAGTTTCACTGAGTAATGTGTAATGTTGTCTTTTAGCTTCATTGACAGGCTTCGTGAGTCCTTCCCCTTACATTCCCGCCTACCAGCAGTTCAGCTGCACGGAGCCAGATATGAGTGATTCTAGAGGGAGAATTGTGTGTGTGGCAGGGCCTTTTGGAGCCTCATGCAAACACTTTCCCATGCACGCAGAGCCTTCATCCATCACACTCATCTCAATGTCCTGGGCATTTTCAATCCTTCCTGCTGGTGTTCTCATTCAGTTGCCCATCTGAGCTGACCTGCATCTCCGCCCACCCACTGATCACACTCCCATGCAGCACCTTTACCCATCCAACACAAGGCTCCACTCACATTCGATTTGTGTGAAATG
This sequence comes from Carcharodon carcharias, assembly GCF_017639515.1. Classification (NCBI taxonomy): domain Eukaryota; kingdom Metazoa; phylum Chordata; class Chondrichthyes; order Lamniformes; family Lamnidae; genus Carcharodon; species Carcharodon carcharias. The sequence goes on from NC_054486.1 coordinate 27,796,546, forward strand.
TTAAGTTGTTAAGTTTCTGATCAGCTCCCTCCTTTCCCCTCTCCCAGTCACCGATGTCCTTTCTGTCATTACAGTAGACACCTCTGGCATCACCTACCTATCTTCAGGAATGTCCAGGTGAATGTGCACAGTCCCTATCTTCATGAAAATCCCACCCCCATCCCCAATGACCTCACTGGCCGCCTCCTTCCCATCCCCAGGGTTTGTGTTTGCCACCGTGTCCCCACCAACCACCTTCGCCACCCCTTCTACCGATACTGATGCACCCTCACCCTCCCACCCTACCGGCTCCCTCTACCCCTTCTCATACTTACCATTCCCTCCTACCACGTCCACCATGAGTTCGATCCCCAGGAGGCTCACATTGACTGCACAGACCTCTCCTTTGCGCGTTCACCTGGACTTTCCACCCCACCTTACACCTCCCTCCCCACTTACATCTTCCCCCCTCTATACACCCTCCTTTCCCTTGCATCTTCTTCCCTCTGTTCACCTTCCTCTCCCCTTACACTTTCCCCTATCCATACATGTTCCCCCTCTCTGTACACCTTCCTCCCCACTTAAACCTCGCCGCCCCCACTCCACCTACCAACACCTTTGCCACCCCCAGCTCCAACCCCCCAAATTTCACCCCCAACACTTCTGTACCCCCCCTTCCAACTTCACTCACCTAACGCCTTCACTCCCCCATCCCAACTTCACTCCCCCCTAACTCCTTCACCCCTCCATCCCAACTTAATTCCCCAACATCTTTGCACACCCCCTCCCAACTTCATCACCCCCTCCCTAACACCTTCCCCCGTCATTCCCAACCTCACCCCCCCAGTACACCTTCCTCTCCCACTCACACTTATACCTTCCTCTTCAGCCCCCCCCCTCCTCCACTTCCCTTTTGCTGCTCATCCATACCTGCCCATGGCGCAGTGCCTGGAAGATGGTGCAAGCCCATGGCGAAGTCCCTGAAGTTCCAAAGCAGGTCCAAAGAGTCAGCGAAATCAAAGCTGCTGCATGCAGACTCCCCACCTTCACAGAGCTGCTTCGTGGCGGATCCATGTGTGTGAGGATCCTCCCAGCATGTGACGCACGTGTTCCTCCTGTGTCTGGTAGCTGTAGGTCTCCAGCATCTTCTTCTCCTTGGATGTCTGCGATCTGAGCAAGGCCCTAAAGGTAAGTCTCAACTTTTGCATGTCATGCTTGTCCAGACCGGTGTGTTTTCCCACTGGTGAAATGGTAAATCTGGCGTGAGGGGACGATTCCGGTTGGGCCTTACTTTGCATCCCGTTAGCGGGATGCAAATCAGTTTCATGCCGGTCTCCAGCAGGATTCGCGATTCGCCATGGTGAGAACCATCGCATTGATCCCGCTGTGATTTCATGCCGCTGTGAAACCGATTTCTGTCCCTCCCACTGAATTCTGCCCCCACCCCCTCCCCCGGCCTGCCATGACACTCGCTACAAAGGTGAGCAGAAAATCCCGGCTCTAGTCTCGGCTTCTGGTCCGTTAATCAATTATTTATTCATGTTAGTATATTACCCCCAATGCCACAGGCCCTTCGCTTGCATATTAATATTTTGCAAAGTCAGTTTATCAAATGCCTTTTGGAAATCCAAATATATTACATCTACTGGTTCCCCTTTATCTACATTACCAGTTACATTCTCAAAAAATCTCTAGTAAATTTGTCAAACATGATTTTCCTTTTGTAAAACCATGTTGACTTTGTCTGATCATACTATGATTGTCTAAGTACATTTTAAGATTTCCTTAATAATAAATTCCAGCATTTTCTGAACAACTTTGTCAGGCTAACTGTCCTGTGGTTTCCTGTTTTCCATTCCCTCCTTTCTAGAACAGCAGTGCTATATTTGCTAACTTCTAGTCCGCTGAGATCTGAACTGAGCAGTTGAACTAGAAAACTTGAACCAGAAAATCTCAATTAATATCTAGACTAGAATATCAGAACTAAGATACATTGGATTAAAATACCTGAACTAAAATACCAAATTAAAATAACTGAATTAGAATACCTGAACTAGACAACCTGAATTAGAACGTCTAAACTAGAATACCTGAACTAAAATACCTGATTTAGAATACCTGAACTACAATACCTGAACTGGAATGTCTGAGCTAGAATGCCTTAACCAGAATACCTGAAAGGAGTACTTGAATTGGAATACCTGAAGAAGAACATCTGAACTAGAATATCAGAACCGCAATACCTGAATTGTAATACCTAAATTTGTTTATCTGAATTAGCACATCTGAACTACAACATCTGCACCAGAATACCTGAATAAAAATACTTGAACTGAAATATCTGAACTAGAATGCCTGAACTAGAATATCTCAATTGGAATACCTGAACTAGAATATTTAAGCTAGAATATCTGAATTAGAATATCTGAAATTAAATACTTGAACTAGAATACCTGAACCACAGTACCTGAATTAGAATACCTGAACTAAACTATCTGAACTAAACTATCTGAACCAGAATACCTGAAATGGAATGTCTGAAATAGAGTACCCAAACTGGAATCTCTGAATTAGAATACCTGAACTAGAATATCTTAACCGGAATACCTTAAATTGAATATCTAAATTATAAATCCTGAATTAGAATATGTGAACCAGAGTACTTGAATTAAAATATCTGAACTACAATACCTGAACTTGAATACCTGAACCACAATACCTGCACCAGAATACCTGAACTAGGATACCTGAACTAGGATACCTGAATTAGAATACTTGATCTTTAATACCTGGATTATAATACCAGAACCATTCAACCTGAATTAGAATATCAAAACTAGAATACCTGAACTAAAATACCTGATTTAGAATTCCTGAATTAAAATACCTGAACTAGAATACCAGAACTAGAATAACTGAAATGGAATGTCTGAGCTAGAAAGCCTGAACCAGAATACCTGAATTGGAATACCTGAAGAAGAACATCTGAATTAGAATATCAGAACCTGAATATTATAATACCTGGATTATAATATTTGAACAGGAATACCTGAACTAGAATACCCAAACTGGAATATCTGGATTAGCATACTGAATTACAAAATCTAAACTAGAAAATATGGCTTAGAATATCTGGACTGGAATATCTGAACTACATTATCTGAACTAGAATACCTGAACTTGAATACCTGAATGGGATACCTGAACCAGAGTACCCGAATTAGAATACCTGAACTGGAATACCTGAACTAGAATACTTGAAGCAGAATACCTGACCTAAAATACCTCAATAGAAATACCTGAACTAGAATGCCTAAACTAGAATACCTGAATTAAAATACCTGAATTGAAATACTTGCATTGAAATACATGTTAAATAACAGTGCTCTTATACCTTAACTGAAATATCTCTAACTAAATGCCTGGGCTACTACATGTAGGCCAGGATTGTCCGTGCCCCCTGGCATCGGGTGTGTTCAGTTGCATTAGTGGACAATATGGTGAGAAGGCCAAAAATCAGTTTCACCGCGCCATGAAACCAGTTTGCGATCATCTGCACTGCCTGCCGATGGTGGGCCACATTCCCCGCCATTGGACATCAGGAACCTTATTATAATACATCATTATAAGGCCAGTCAGCCGGACTCATTCCCCCCCATCCCATATCCATGGTCTGCCCATGATGGCAGGAAAACACGCCGGTGCAGAACATGTCTCGACAACTGTGATGTGCAAAAGTCGGGACTTACTACTAGGGCCTTGCTCAGAGAGCAGGCATCCAGGGGGCAGAAGGTGCTGGAGCCCTGGAGCAACAGGGTCCTGGAGGAATGTCCAAGTAATGCTGGGTGAATTCTCATGGACATGGCTCTGCTGCAAAGCTGCTCACGGGAGTTGGAAAGTTACTGTTGATGATCACAACAGATGATGGTTGAGTGGGTGGGAGAGGAAGGTCTAGGATCAACTGGGCGAGGAAGAGGTTTCGGGGGGTGAGGTTGGGAAGAGGGGAATGAAGGTGTTGGGGTGTTAGGTTGGGTGGGGTAATTAAGGTATTAGGGAGGTGAGGTTCGGAGGGGGGAGGGAGTACAGGGGAGGAGGGGGTTACGGGGAGAAGATGGCAACCGAGGAGGTAGATGTAGGGGGGGTGGAAGGTGTAGGGGAAGGAGTTTGGAGAGGGAAAGGAATGCGGAGAGGGGAAGGAGTTCAGGGGGAGGAAAGAGTGTGGACAGCTGGGGGGAGTGCAGGGGAGGAAGGAGAGCAGAGAGGGGAGGGAGCAAGGTTGGAGGAAGAAGTAAGGATGGAGGAAGGAGTCACGAATGGGGAAAGAGTAAAGCTGGAGGAAGAAGTGAGACTGGAGGAAGAGGTAAGGTTGGAGGAAGGAGTTGGGTGATAGAAGTAAGGGTGGCTGAGGGAGTCAGGAATGGTGAGGGTCTAAATGGAGGGGGATCTGGGAGTGGAGGAGGACTGAGGGATGGGAGGAAGGACTTCCACGGGAGGAAGGGTTTCAGGGAAGGGGAAGGGTTTCTGGGGGAAAGAGTTCTGGGACCGAAGGGGTTCCAGGGGAAGGGGTCCAGAGGGGGGCAGGGGTCCAGAGGGGAGAAGGGGTTCTGGGAGGGAAGGAGTCCAGAGGAGTGGGGGGATGTCCAGGTGAATGTGCAAGGCAGGAGTCTGATGGGTCCAGGACTGCCTCCGGGAGAGTGAACTGAGGGTGGGCGTGGTATGAGGAAACGGTGAGAATGACCGAGAGGTAGGTTGAGAAGGTGGGGGTTCGACAGTAGCAGTAGAAGGGACTGCGAGGGTGGTTAGTGGGGACTTGGAGGCAGATACAGGCCCTGGGGGTGGGAAAGAGGAGGTTGGGGAGGTGAATGTGAACGGGGGTGGAATTTTTGGAAAGGAAGGGAACTTGCATGTTCACCTGGACATCGCCACAGAAAAAGGGTTGTGGCTGGAAGGTCACGGAGGGGAGGTGGAAGGTGATGTCGGGGGGTGGGGGGGGGGTCAACTGTGATGGAGAAAGGAAATGGGTGACTGGCGGAGGGGAACAGGCGGGGAATCCACGAAAAACCAAATCCAAACCATGCTGTCCAAATTGAAAGTGATGTGACAGTTGTGGTGGGCGTGATGAGTTGCTGCATGGTAGTGTGATCATTGGGTGGATGGAGGTGCAGGTCAGCTGTCCACTGTTGCCACTGCCTCCCAAGCTGGATTGGTGAGGTTGCTGCCCATCCTGTGGCCAGAGCGGGGGGTCGAGCACATCATGGTGATCCTCCACTGTGCCCAAACACATCATTAAACCTGGGGGCTGCAGTCGTTTTGCCTTTCAGGGCCATTCTGTCCTCTTTGCAGTAGTCGTGGGTTGGAAGCACTGAGAAGTGTACCAGTGGCTGGTCTTTAAATATGGCGCCTGGTGTGATGAAGTGGCGAGGGATGGTGTGGCGGGTGAATGAGAGCCCGCCTGCCATGGGAACAGCGTGTTTCCCGGGAATGCATAATTAATGCGGTGGTTTAGGGCGATACAGCGTGAAAAGCCATCATTGTGGCTGCCAGGTAAAATGGCCGCTTGCTATCGCACTTAGTGCAAATCTGGGATGATTCTGCCTGCAAACTAAATTACCTGGATGAAATTATGTTGCTTGATTCAATTGTTGATCAGACACAATTTCTAGAACCCATCTGATTAATTTTTGTTGTGTAAATGGAATTGAGATGTAGATCAGCCATTATCTAACTGATTGGCCGAGGAAGCCTGATGGGCTGAATGGCCGACTCCTACCCCTAGGGAAAATTTTTTAGCTCAGCAGCACGCTGAGTGTGCCACTGTCAACACACAATCACACAGTAGTTCAGTCGGCAGCACACCCGCCGACAATTAAAAGGCCTACTTAAGGCCATTAAAAACTCAATTAACTGAAATTTTTTGCTGCCCCTCCAATCTTACGGGCCGGATGAGGTTTCCAAAAGCAAATAAAAATAAAAGTTTTAAAATTTAATTAATAACATGTCCCTGCTCGTGTGACAGAGTCACATGAGGGGACATGTTATACTACATTTTTCAAATCTTTATTTTTTTTAAACCAATGCTTCATCTCCCTGGGGCAGCTCTGTGCCTCAGGGAGATTCTCAAGTGTGCAATTGCGCGCACGCCTGAAGTTCGTGCTACCCACCCCCACCCCCACCCCCAGCCCACCTCCCCACCCCCACACAGGCAGCGCTGCTGCTTGCATTTCACGATGGGTGAGCCTTAATTGGCCCGCCAGCATGAAATCGTGGTCCGGCCCTGATTTGCGGGCAGCAGTCAGCTTCCCGACTGTCCCCGCCGAGCCCACCCGACTAGGGCAAAATTCTGCTCCTAATGTTCCTAAAACCATGTTAGAGAGTAAACAGTGTGAACGGAGCAGATGAGTGCCAGCTTCCCCATTGCTGTGGATAAACGACTTAGTTTGGGGTTTTGTAAAAGACTGTGTGCCCTTGTGTTTTTTTAACAGGCGGCAAACCTGTTTGAAAAATGAAATTCACATTCCGGCCCACGTGGCAGAGAGAGGACCGAGTTCCAGCAATCTTCTGGAAACTTTCCTGAGGTGGAGGTTAGGGAAAGGTCAATAAGATGCATGTATTACAAGCTCTCCTTTCATTTCAAAGCAACATTTGGCTCTCCTTCATAATTGCATATTGTTTTCAAACACATAATTAAACCCTTACAGTCAGAAGGTCTGCTGACTTCTCGTCCTGATATAAAAATACATAAAACTTAGACAGCTAGTGAAAGCTGCCCAACTAAAACAACACCCACAGCTTCCAAAAAAACCCGACCAGATGAAACCAGCACTGAATACAACCTTATGGGACAAGAAGTTAGACTGAAAGCGAAGAGGGATTGTTGTAATTTAAACTGGAAGGGTATCCAACACCTGATCACTTTGAGTGCAGGGAATGACATAAAGGCAGGGTTTGAGAAAGTGGTGGATTTAGTACTTACAAATTTCATGGCTTTATTTTCTACTCAGGTGTAGGGACATTGGACCCTCCCCCCCTCTTGTAAACTATAGAATTTTTTTGGGCACATTTTAAGGTATTTGAGGCTTATTGCAACTCAGTAAACTGCTCAGGTACTTGGAATGGAAAGGGTTCATTCTTAAGGTTGCAAACTCTGGTTTAACAAATTCTTGAAGATTTTATCACTTAACCTTCCTCGGCAGCTGCTCCATTCTTTTTCAATACTCCCATGAATTTTCCTCTTGGGTTGCATATGGAGTGTCCAGGGTAGTAATCCTGGGAATTCAAGGAGAATCCTGGAGGATTGGCAATGCTATTCCTCATACACAGAGATATCTTAATGTGCCATAAAGAGCAAAGGTCACCAGAGGAGCAATAGATGGGAGTATTGGGGAGTGGAAAGGAAAAATAAAACAAATGGATGTTGGGGTGGTGAGCATGATGGTTAACACAGTGATGTAAGAAGGTTTGAAGGTCAGGAGAGGAAGATGATAAGATGCTGGACTGAAGAGTTCCAACGGGGGCACAGTGGTTAAAGGAGCAGTTGTCAATAGTGGGAATAAAGGGACAGGTGGGTGTCGAAGCAGTGGATGGCGGAAGGAGAATGTTTAGTTAAGGTAACGACAAATCCTGGATTAATGTCTCATCTGAGAGATGGCACCTCCAACAGCGGGGTTGTGGGGTGTGGTTGGTCCATTGAGGAGTGAAGTGGGATGGGCCTGGCATCCTGGGTGTATTGGTGGGAGTGGTGGGTTCAGTCAGTCAAGGTGAGAAGATGAGAGACCTAAAGGGCGGAGTCAGTACTGTCCACATGTGGGTCCATCTCAGGGTGTTGGCTGGCACAGCCCTTACAGGGCTTCGAGTTCACCCTCAACATTTCAATTATTCCTGCTGAAAGTGATCCCAGACAATCTTGTTACAAACACCTAATTTCATGATTCGTATGTTTCAGTGGTATAACTTTTAGTTTGGGATTGATTTTTTAAAATGTAAGATAAATGAAAGAACCTGAGTTTGAGAAGCTGGTAAACAGAACTGAAGTAATTGCAGGTTATCAGAAACCAAGGGTGTTTTCTGATTTGAAGTCACTGCACAGAAATTGCAAGTGACACCCATGCTTGAGTTGGGGAGACCACAGGTTGTGAGGTGTTGAGAGGGAATTGGAAGGTCATCTAGCCAGATGCTAGTGGTAAGACCCTAAGAAATCTCATATCTCAGAGAATAGTGGAAACACTGGGGAGAATCAAAGTGAATTCATGAGAGCTGTGGCACAGCTTCATTTGGTCCCAGGACAAGTGAAGGAACCCTTGAGAATCTGTAAAGTATAGGGGAACCCTTGGGTAGAAATAAAATTAGAATGGGGAGTGTCCTGTCGAAATTTTCAGATGTAAAATATTTGTGCTTACAAAATATATTGTTAGTTGCAATTGTTTTGTTTAACTCTTGTACATTGAAGTTTTTTGTTTAAAATGTGAACTCCTGTGCTTTAATTCTTTCAGTTAATAACTGGGAGTTTATATTTCTTTTAAAAAGTTACAGGTCTGCACAGAGATTGTAATAATCTCCTTTCCAATGCATAGAGAAGAGAGCCAGATGAGTTTGCAAGTTCAGCCTTATCCCACAGAGCGGCCAATACAAAACTGGACACTAACATGAATATTCAATAAAGAGTGAATGCAAAAACATAACATTGTTTCTTCCACAATAAAGAAATGTCCCTAACTCCCTGCAACCATCAATGCATGCCACCCATGAAGTGTACCAGTACATTTAGCTCCCTAAGCTAGCCTCAAAAATGATGAATCACAAATAAATAAAGTGAAACCAATGTAATGTGAAATTTACAAATGAAATTTAAATTTGAAAAACAACCAGGCCACCTTCATCCCAGACAAAAACAGAATTACCTGGAAAAACTCAGCAGGTCTGGCAGCATCGGCGGAGAAGAAAAGAGTTGACGTTTCGAGTCCTCATGACCCTTCGACAGAACCTTCATCCCAGTATGTCTTACGTTAATAATAATGGAGTTGGGCACAAAGTTGTGGCTATGATGCAGAGCTTCCCTGTTTGTTCAGGAGGCTCTTTTATTGCCCACTCATACCTGCTGTATTGTCAGCTGACCATGGATTTCACCACTGCAAAACTTCTCCTGCCATGTGATTGCAAGTGTCTCCCATGCACACCACTAACACTTTAAGTTTTAATTCGAATTGCATGGGAACTAAAAAAAGCAAAAGAGCAGAAGTGGCGTGCCATGGTTAAAATTCTGTCATCAGTAAATCTTTTCCCCAGCACCCTGTGTTACTGACTGTATCTCCACTGATGTTAATGCAGCTCCCTGCCAATGTAACTCAGCAACCCCTCCCCCAGCACCCTGTGTTAACTGTATCTCTACTGATGTTAATCCAGTTTGCTGAAAATGTCACTCAGTAATCCCTTTCCCATCACCCTGTGTTCTGACTGTATCTTGCCTGACGTTAATTCAGCTCCCTCACACTGTCACTCAGTAACTCCTCCCCTCAGCACCGTGTTACTATTGACTGTATCTCTACTGATGTTAATCCAGCTCCCCTTTTTGTATTATCGCTGATCACCATGCTGCATTATGGTGGCATTGCTGAGCACCATGTTGTGTTCATTCCAGATGTGATGTCTCAATTATGAGATCTTGAGACCTGTATATTTAAACATGAATCATTTATTGTTAATTCTTTTAACTATTTACAAATCCCAGTTAATGTCATGCAAGGTGCTGCTGCTATGCAGGTAGGCTGCTTCCAGAGTGTTCTCTCGGTCTATTACCATGTGACTCTATGCATCATACCATGGGCAGTGCTATTCTCCAGTCCCATATTAACCCTTGCTCTGCCGAGCATGTTTACATTACAATGGCATGGAGCCACATACTGAGTGACATGGTTGGGGATGTTATACGTTCTCCCACCAGTTATTCTCTCTAAATCTAATGCTGAGACTTCCAGTTTTAAGGGGTCTGCTGCACATTTCTGTCCCTAAAAGGTTTCAGAAGGCAGACTCTGCACCTTCCTTAGTTACTTTGCTGGACTGAATGAACCTTTTCCATTGTAGGGCCCCCAGTGTCAATATGAAACAGTCCCAGGTCAGGAGGCCATCTTTCTGAAAGGAGCCTTTACTGGTTCACATGATTCTATGTTAAAACACATTACTAAAGGTGGACACCACTTAACAGGGCGTGTGGAGGTGATGTATTCCTGCATAAATTCCCCCACCCTCCCCAAGGCATACGCTGCTTGCTGCACTATTGTTTAATATCCCTGCTCCCTGGCTGGTACATGAACTCTGAGTTTGCACTCCAGCTAGCGCATCTAGGAATGGGATCATGCTGACGCCCAGCTTCCATCTCAACGAGGAGTGGTACCGACCCTCCAGATTGCCCTGGATTCTCCAGGAATGAAAGATTAATGTCCAGGACAAAACCTTGGAAGAAATCATAGAAGCAGTAAAAAAAAATGTTAATTATTTTCTTTAAACACCTTTGTTTTGAGATATTTGGCGTGGTGTGGCGGGGATGGGGGGGGGGGGGGTGGTAGGTGTGGTTGGTAGGGGATTGGAGGGGGTGGGGGTGGGATGGAATGGTGGAGAGACCAGTCCGCTGGGCAGGACAGTTAGAGATGGGATGTCACGCAATGAAACCTTCAGGAATATGCCCAACCAAAGATGCAACACTGTACAGTCACCGGATATAACACATTTTCTTCCAGCCATAAGACGGAGAAGCCATGAGGCTGTTTGTAGCACACAACAGAGCAGCACATTTCTCTCAGTGGGGGGTGGGGGGGGGGGGGGGGCAAATGATTCTAAAACATCAAATGGTTTTTCCCCCCGCACCCTAGTCGCTTTTCCCAATTTTTCCTCTTTGTGCTGACCTGAGGAATAACTGACAAGTGGGCTCCCTCTGCTGGCCAGCAGAATGTTGACTAAAATGCCAGTCAGCACAGGCTGAAATATTTAAAGCAACAGTCCATTTTGACTCCTGCTTTAACACTGGACTTGAAAGCAATATACCCTCTAATATTATTTTTTGAGTGTATGGGTGATTTATTCAGGTGCCCAACTCCTGTAGATTTCTTTGCGCTACCAGCACACCTGGTAACTTAAAGGGGCCAACTTGTGCAGAAACTCTTGGGTTATTGCCCAGTTTAGAGGGAACATTGCTTGAATGTGCATTTGATATCAATGCATCAGTAACTGGGAGCACTGTGTCAGCCATGAGTCAGAAGGTTGTGGGAAATTAGAACAAATCGGTCTACCCTTCCTTTACTGTGGTGATACATTTGAAACAAGTTGCATTTATATAGCACCTTGGACATAATAACATACCCCAAGGCATTTCACAAGAGCATTATAAAGCTAAATTTGACATCGAGCCACGTAAGGAGATATTAGGACAGCGGAGTTTTTAGGAGTGTCTTAAAGCAGGAAACACAGAGGTAGAGGGGCAGAGAGGTTTAGGGAGGAAATTCCAGAGCTTAGAGTCTAGGCAACTGAAGGCACAGCAACCAATGCTAGAGCAATTAAAATTGGGGATGCATAGAAGGCCAGAATATGCAGATATCTCAGAGGGTTGCAGGATTGGAGGATGTTACAGAGATAGGGAGGAGTGAAGCTTTGGAGGAGTTTGAAAGCAAGGATGAGAGTTTTAGAATTGAGGAGTTGCTTAACTGGGAGCTCAAGTTGGCCAGTGAGCACACATGTGATAGGTGAAAGGGACTTGGCATGAATTGGGATATGGGCAGCAGAATTTTGGATGACCTCAAATTTATGGAGGGTAAAATGTGGGAGGCTAGCCAGGAGAGCATTAGAATAGTCAAGTCTATAGGTAACAAAGGCAAGGATGAGATTTTCAGCGTAGATGAGCTGAGGCAGGGATGAAGTTGGGCACTGCTATGGAGGTAGGAATAGGCAGTCTTAGTGATGGTGCAAATTTGTAGTCAAAAGCTCATCTCAAGGTCAAATATGGCACCAAGGTTGCAAACAGTCTGGCTCAGTCTCTGCCTGGGAGAAGGGTAGAGTTGATGCCTAGGGGATGGAGTTTGTGACAGGGACTAAAGATAATGATTTCAATCTTCTGAATAATTAGTTGGAGGAAATCTTTGTTCACCCGGTACTGGATGCTGGCTAAACAAGTTGGAGACAGTGGAGGGATTGAGAGAGGTGGTGAAGAAGTAGATTTGCGTCTTATCAGCATACATGTGGAAACTGATGCTGTTTTTTCAGATGAAGGGTTGCATACAGGTGAGAAATAGAAGGGGACAAGGATAGATGCTTGGGAAACATAAGAGTTAAGTGTTGGAGTGGAAAGAGAAACCATTGGAAGTGATTCTCTGGCTACGACTAGAAGAATGGAACCAAGTGAGTGCAGTCCAACCCAGCTGGTGACAGTGGAGAAGTTTTGGAGGAGGATTGTGTTGTCAACTTGTGTCAAAGGCAGCAGACAGGTTGAGAAGGAAAAGGAGGGATAGTTTGCCTTTGCCACAGTCACACAGGATGTAATTTGTGACTTTGATAAAAGTCATTTCAGTAATGTGGCACATCCAGATAGGAGGGATTCAAACATGGAGTTCCCTGAGAGTTGTACAAGGTTTTGGAGGCAATAGATTGTGAAAAAAAAGAGCAGATAGGGAGGTTGGAAATGGCTGGTTGTTCAGAGGGTACATAATATCGTACATGACAGCATGGATAGCACAGTAATAAAAAATGCTGGAAATACTTAGCAGATCAGGCAGCATCAGTGGAAAGAGAAACAGAGTTAACGATTCAGGTTGATGATCTTTCATTAGAATTGATTGACCTTAAGCATTAATTCTGTTTCTTTCTCTTCAGATCCTGCTGAGCATCCCCAGCATTTTCTGTTTTTATTTCAGAATGCCAGCAACTGCATTATTTTATTTTTGCAGATAGCACAGTAACAGCCTGAGCACAGTGGTAGCTCTCTTCTTCTGCAGTCAAATGCTTGTTCGTTCTCTGCAGAACTTCCACCTATACTGTAGGTTACAGCTTCATGCAGAGGGAGTGCTGCATTGTCGGAGATGCTTTTATTATGGATGAGGTGTTAATTGGACGTTCAGTTTGCCTGTTTCGTCAAATAAATGAGACCCCAGAGGAATATGCAAAGACAAGTCTGGAGTTCTCACAGTCGCCAGGTCAATAAGTAAACCATCAACTATCAAATACAGATCAATTGTGACAGGGACAGTTTAAGCCCCAGATCCCGATGTAATGGAGCCTCACATCCAGGTCCTGCTTCAATTGAGCTGTTGGCCTGGGCTTGGCTGTTTTTTGACATTCTGGACTTGCCTATCGTGCAGCACCCAGCTGAGGGCCTGTCAGAGTACTGTGGTGCCAGAAGACTGGAGGACATCTAATGTTGTACTATTGTTTAAAAAGGGAGAAAGAGATAGACCAAGTAATTACAGGCCAGTCAGCCTAATCTCAGTGGTGGCAAAATTATTGGATAAAATTCTGAGGAACAGCATAAACCTTCATTTAGAAAGACATAGATTAATCAAAGACAATCATCATAGATTTATTACAGGAAGGTGGTGTCCGACTAACATGATTGAATTTTTTTAAGGAATTAACAAGGAGGGTTGGTGAGGGTAGTGCGTTTGATATACAATATATGGATTTTAGCAAGGCTTTTGATAAGGTTCCACATGGCAGACTAAATTATGAAAGTAAAAGCCCAGAGAATCCAAGGAAAAATGGCAAGCTGGATCCAAAAGCGACCCAGAGACAAGAGGGAAAGGGGACTATGTGACTGGAAGATGGTTTCCAGTGGGGTTCTGCAGGTTCAGTGCTACAGTCCTCATTTTTTGTGTTATAGGTTAATGATTTTGACTTAAATGTAGGGAGAATGGTTAAGGAGTTTGCAGACAATACAAAAATTGGCCATGTGGTTGATTCTGAAGAAAACTGTAGACTGCAGGAATATATCAAATGGTCAGAAAAGCAAAATACTGCAGATGCTGGAAATCTGAAATGAAAACAGAAAATGCTGAAAGAACTCAGCAGGTCTGGCAGCATCTTTGGAGAGAGAAACAGAGTTAACGTTTCAAATCTGAATGACTTCTTCAGAGCTTCAGACAGGTAGAAACGTGATGGGTTTTATACTGTTGAACAGAGGGGTTGGAGCAGGTGGAACAAAATAGATGGTCAGGGATAGGTGGGAGCTCAGGAGAGGTTTGACAAAGATGTCATGGACACAAGACAAAGGGAGTGGTAATGATATTGTTAAAGACTGAGGAGGTGCTAATAAGTGGCATAAGGCCAGATAACAGAATGTGTTAATAGCAGAATGGACTGGTTAGGTGGGCAGAGCAGTGGCAAACAGAGTTCAATCTAGAGAAGTGTGCAGGGAATGTATTTGGGGAAGGTTAACAAGGCAACAGAATACACAATAAATGGTAGAATACTGGGAAGCGTAGTGAAATAGAGGGACTGGAGTAAATGTCCCCAGATCTCCAAAGGTCTATTTTTGAGGGTGGCCAGATAGGTAAGATGGTAAAGAAGCATATGGAAAACTTGCCTTTATTAACAAGGCAAATAATATAAGAGCTGAGAGGTAATGCTGGAAATGTATAAAATACTAGTTCGGCCACAACTGTAGTGCTGTGAGTAGTTCTGGTCACTGCACTAGAGGAGAGATATGATTGCACGAGAGAAGTTGCACAGAAGATTCACGAGGATGTTGCCAGGACTGGAGAATTTTAGTAATGGGGAAAAATTGGATTGGATAGGTTGTTTTCTTTGAACAGGGGAGACTGAGGGAAGACTGAATTGGCGTGTACAAAATTATGAGGGGTCCAGATGGAGTGGATAGGAAGGTGCTATTCCTCTTGGTTGAGGGGTCCATAACCTGGGGGCATAGATTTATGGTAAGAGGTGCGTTAAGAAGGGATTCAAGGGGAAATCTTTTCACCCAGAAGGTGGTGGGGATCTGAAATTCACTGCCTGAAATGATGATAAAGGCAGAAACCCTCATCCACCTGCTTGAATGGATGTAAGAGATCCCACAACACTACTTCAAAGAAGAACAGTGGAGTTATCCCTCATATCCTGGCCAATGTTTATCCTTTAATGAACATCATGAAAAACAGATTATCTGGTCATTATCACATTACTGTTTGTGGGAGCTTGCCGTGAGCAAACTGGCTGCAGCATTTCCTATAATGAAATCATTGTTGTAAAGTGCTTTGAGATGTCAGGTGGTCGTGAAAGGTGATACATAAAAGGATCAAGAATGAGATTTAGAGCAATTAGTAAAAGAGGCAATAATGAAATGAGGAACAACTTTTTTTACGCAGCAAGCGGTTAGGGTCTGGAATGCTCTGCCTGAGAAGGTGGAGAAGGTTCAATTGAAGCATTCAAAAGGGAATTGGACTGTTATGTGAAAAGGAAGAACGTGCATGATTACGGGGACAAAGCAGGGGAATGGAACTAGATGAGTTGCTCATTCAGAGAGCCGGTGCATTCACTAAGGACCAAAATGGCCTCCTTCCGTGCTCTACAAATTCTACATTTTTTTTGAGGGTGGGACCAAAGAACTGTGTAATCATACCTCAAGGATGGGTGACTATGGAGCACCACACTCCTTGCTGGGAGCAGAATATGGGTAAGAGAACAGGGTTTGTAGTCAGGTTAGACTGGAGCAGTTCACACCTTCGCAGGACAGGTCTTTCATTGAGAACCTCCTCAGTTAATCTCAATCATTATTGCCTTCTCATCAGGTATTTTGCAAATGGCATCATGTACTCTCCCAGATAAACAGCAGAGGGGTCAACTCCCTGTTGACTGGAAGACTGCACCAGAGCCTGGACTTTCCACCAAAATTGTGCATTCACGTCCAGCTTATGCTGACAGGCTGGACACTTACTATCTGCTCTGTACTCACTGTCTGTAGTGCTCCCTGCACTCAGAACTCTTCAATTTCACTCTTCAATTTGCCGGACAAAAAGATATTCCTGGGTCTGTCTGCTCTTTTGCCAGTCTTTATTCTGCTCCTCTCCTGAAGGTGCTGACTGTTCACTGAGTTGTAATGGGCTATTTAATCACAGGAGGCTGTGCACCTGAACCTGGTCTTTCCTTTGTCCGAAGAGCACATGGGTGCACGGTCCAGGAAAATAGGTCACTGGATGTGATCAGGGGTGGAAGCATTCCCTGATTTTGTTTCATCTTTCCCCTGCACTTCCCCATCCCCCTCTCCCCGCCCCAGCTTAAGGACAATGAGGTGGTCATACCACCTTCACTGGGCTTGTATAGAACGTACCATTTGGCTCAATAGGTCTGTACCAGTGCTTACTCTACTTCATCCATCCCCATCAGCATAACCTTCTACTCCTTTCCCTCCCATGTGGAAGACAAGGCTAGAGAGGGATTTAAACAGAAAGATGAGAATTTCACATTTGAGGCATTGGGGGAATAAGGAGCCAAAGTAGATCAGTGAGCACCATAGCAATGGGTACGAGGGTCTTGATATAGTATAGCTCAACAGAGAACTATAGGCTCCACAAGCTTCTGGGTAATTTAAAAAAGGCACAAGGCTTGAATATATTCCTTTTGTTTTCAGATAACAGGTCCCTGTGTATGAATGTATGTCATTACTAGCAAGTGTAAATGAACCATGTTATGAGCTTGACTGATTACCTTAAATTGGTTGTTAGTGTAGCTATCAGTACACTCAGGATTGTCCAACAAGTGTTGCCCAATCGCAGAATCCCATCATACAGCAAACATTTTGTTTTGGGCTTTGCAAACGCAAGCTGGTTGAGGACAAAAGGGTTGTGTTCAAACTTTGTGCCTTTTTTGAATTATTGGGGAACCTAAAATTCCCCATTGCTTTCTCCACAGCAATGCCTTGGCCAATCAGAGTCAATTTGCCAACCATCAGCACCCTTTTTTCCTGTATGAATTATCATGATCATTTGAAATTTGTCATTTTTGCATCTGTCCTGATGAGTGCAAGAGAAAAAACTTCAGCAACATGTCTCTTTTTAGCAATATTCAAAGTCAAGCAACTACACTTTTTGAAATGTTGTAATGTGGGAAGTGTGGCAGCCAATTTGTGCACAGTAAAGTCCAACAGTAATGAAATAAATGACCAGATTATCTGTTTCAATGATGTTGGTTGAGGGATAAACATCGGCCAGGACGCTGGGAAAACTCCCTTAATCTTCAAATATTGCCATGGGATTGTTTCATTTCCATCTGAAAGGGCAGACAGGTTGAACAACGCATCTGAAAGATGGCACCTTGGAGTGCAGGGCATGGGATGGGGCACGAGGCTGTAGAGATTGTAGTGCCCACATCTTACAGTTCAAGCATTCACAGGACCACAGCCGATCTCTTCTTATAGCCCTGCCAATGTCTACGAAATGAGACAAGTATGGGGACACAAGTTGGGCTTTCCCAGTATTCTCTTTCAGGAACTGGCCAACACAGGAGCACCTTCCCATGGAAGCAAGTAACTCTCTGTTATCTACTGCCCATCCTTCACATATGAACCCAGGTAGCTACAAGTGGGTCACTGTACCATGCAGGGCATGGCAGAGTGTGCTTATCCATTGCCGATAGATCTGCATCCCCTGGCATTGATTACTACATAGTGATCGGGAGTAGGAACTCTGGCTAATTCACTCACCCCCAAACCCACCCCTACTCTCATCCCAACACTGGCCCAGGACACTGAGGATAACTGCAACAACATTACTACCACCTTAGCTGATGGCCAGCTAACTGAGCAGAGGTCGTGGTTTAACCCTGGGATCTTCCTGGTCTGTATGACTCATCACTCAACCAGGTGTAGAGACTGAGCTTCAATATAGAGGGGGAGATGGAGTGGTATAAAAGTCCGGGTGTTGCACTGTGAGGCTCTATAATTTGTGCTGCTAGGTGCTGAGGGATGTTGATGAGGATTCTGGGCAATGTGCGGTGCAGACTCTATTCTTAGCAACTTCAATATAGAAGTATCTCAAACTGGCAGAGACACTAACAATTATTTTACATTCCAGACTGGTTAGTCAACAAGTAGACATTGATGACATCACTGGAGGAATCAGCTGAGAGGGGACACTGAGCACCTGGATTGAGGAGCTGGTTTAACATTAGCAACTATTTAACTGCAGTTATTAACCCATTGGGGAGTCAGTGGCAGAATGGTTCATAGCAGGTATGAGTCTATAGGCACTGCAGAGCCCAGCCACTGATCGACCCGAGCCGTCATTTGTGTCTGTATGTACGGTGTAAACACAGACCCCCAAGACTGTAAACACAGCTTCCCAGGACTGTACAAACGCTGTGTAAACACATACTCCCAGGACTGTACACACACAGTGTAAACAGACTCCTGGAACTGCACACACACTGCAAACACAGACTTCCAGGTCTATAAAGTGTGTAAACACAGACTCCAGGACTGTACACACACTGTAAACAAAGACACCTTGGTCTGTAAACACAGACCCTGGAACTATACACACACTGTAAACACAGACACCTTGGTCTATAAACACAGACTCCCGGGTCTGTACACACACTGTGTAAACACAGACTCCTGGGTCTGTACACACACTGTGTAAACACAGACTCCCAAGTCTGTACACACAGTGTAAACACAGACTCCCAAGTCTGTACATGCACTGTGGAAACACATACTCCAGGTCTGCATACCCACTGTAAACACACACTCCTGGGTCTGTGCATGAACTGTGTAAACACACCCAGGAGTCTGTGTTTACAGTGTGTGTACAGACCCAGAGTCTGTGCTTACACAGTGCACGCACAAATCCAGGAGCCTGTGTTTACACAGTGTGTGTACAGACCCGGGAGTTAATGTTCACAGTGTGTACACAGACCTGGGAGTCTGTGTGAATGCTAACTCCTGGGCCTTTACACACGTAGCATGAAAACTGATGGCCAGGTCTGTACACATTGTTTGAACATCTGAGGTGTATGCTCTGTACACAGCTGCTGTGAATAGAAACTCTCTAGGTTATCTACAATTCCCATTAAATTAAATTTAACTCTCTATCGGCACAAGTCTGTTGGACTGAAACAGCACAGTTATGGGATATCACCAATCAATCTTGTTAATCGGAGAGCCCTTGCTGTGTCCAAAGCACAAGAACTGGCTTTCAGAAACAGGTTTGTGAGCATTTGCCTTCTAGAAGTGCGAGGAGAAGGATTAGAAGCAGGGGCCATGTGTTATCTTGCTTTAGGGTTGCCAAACCTTCAGATTTGTCCTGGAGTCCCTGTGCACTGTGGGAGAAAATTATAGCTCCACCCCTCCACATGATTGTGTTTCTTAGATATGAAACATTGGAGATGGGGTAAAATAGCTATTTGACCAGGTGGGGCTTTCGGAGGTGGAAGGTCATGTGATGAAACCTCCAGGAGCATCCATTGAAGCACAGTCCAGGACCAAAGCCTTCCTAGCGAGTACCACACTTGGCAGTTCACAATGTAATGGAGTCACAGTGGTTGCTACATGGCCTCCCATTGTCTTGGCCAGCTCAATGAGAGGTTGAATCATGTTCCTTAGAAGGGATACAATTCCCTACCCTTGAGATCCACTGTCAGGACTTTGCCTGGTCTAATTCATGCTCTGTAACTCATGCTGGAGAGTCCCTCTGCCCCACTCTGTGGTAAAATGCTTGTTTGGTGTGGAGGCAATTTTACAGGCATAAAGCGGACATGGCAAAGGTCCAATAGGAAGGCTGCATTCATTTCATACCAGAAGTATATTGCTTGTCAAATTGGTCAGGCCTGCTCCTCAATCCAGGGGCCTGATGTATTTTTGGCTCTACTAGATTGTGATGATCATGGTATGTACCGTGTGAAGTGTTGTCAGTAGATCGGCAGCTAACCCTGTGCTCCTGAAAGGGACTGCTGCTAGTTGTGTCCCTCACCTCCCCCACCTGAAAGGCTTGTTAGAAGTCATTTTACTTACTTTACAATGAAGCCAGGAAAATCAGAAATGCCAATTCCAGTACACCTTCAAACACTGGGCTGCTGACAGCGCCCAATCAATCTCCCTTTCTGATTGTGTCTCCTCCACCAGTCACCCATCCCACAAACATTACCTTGTCCTCTTTGATTGCCAGCATATAGGTTACCCCCACCTCCCCATCCCCAACATTACCCCAGCCACGTGACCATTATTTGTATGTGATGCAGACAATGAGTGCCCATAAGTTATTCTACCATGAACTTATCACCGTGTGGCTCAATCCCCTTACACTATTTCCAGCGGGGTTACTGACCCGTGATCAGATGTGAAAGCCCAAACTGATTAGTACGTCTTCTAGAAGCTGTGAGGCTGAGTGTAGCAGCCCTAACAGTGCCCCAAGAGGCTGGGATTTCCTAATCTCAGTGCAGCACATTGACAAATTGAGCTTTTAGGGTTGTAGCCTTGTTAAGGTTTATTTAAACTGCCAAATAGTCTGAAACTTGGTTAAAACTTAGCTGAAAGCATGCCTCAAGTTAGGTTATGGACAGTCCATGGCATTTCTTCAATGACGTCTCCCTGAAACATTCACTTTACTCCATATTTTACTGCAACACATGGTTCCCAGCTTCCATACTCTGTGTCAACAGCCCATGGCTTCCCAAGTGAATAATTCAAGGGCCATGGTGTCCAAGTACATCATGTCTTCATGTCCCAAATGCTTTTCCATTCAGCATGCAGTCGCATCAGGACAGGATCAATGTTCCTGACCTAGGCCATCAGCATAGATGATACATTCTGAGTGGAGAAAGCTTGGTCTGTTTTGGGCTGACAAGCAATCCTGGGTTGGTCGGGGCTTGACCTTGGTTAAGGCAGGCAGGTCCCGGTCTTAGCAGTAAGCAAACGAGCTCCGGACTCTAATAGGCTGGAGTCCAGGATCTGTACCCTCGGTGGATATACTGAGCCCGCCGTCTTCACCTGAAGAAGAGAGATAGACAGAGGAATTAAACTGGGTACTTAATTTAACCAAAGTGTTAACTCCTAGGCCATTTCCTTTGCCGGCAAATCATATTATTTGAAGGACTGTCTCAATGACCCGATGTAGCTTTCAACCATCCGGCCCAGGAATCAGCCAGGCTAATTGCCATTCTGTACTGAATTAGCTGAGCTCACATTAGGAGCACTGCGCACAGTGCTGATCACTATATCAGAAAAAAAAATGGAGGCACTGGAAAAGGTGGAAGAAGATTTACCAGGATGATACCAGAACTGAAAGCTTATACATATCAGGAGAATCTGAAAAGGCTGGGGCTCTTTGAGAAGACTAAGAAGTGAATTGATAGAGTCTTTAAAATCATAAAGAAGTTTGATAGGGTAGATGTGCAGTAGATATTTCCACTTATTGGGGAAACTAAAACTAAAGTCATAAATATAAGACAGTCACTAATTTTTCCAATCAGGAATTCAAGAGAAACTTCTTCACCCAGAAAGTGGAATCTGTTATCATTTGGAGTAGTTGAGGTGAATAGCATGGATACATTTAAGGGGAAGCTAGGTAAGTACATAGGGAGAAAGGAATAGAAGGATACACATTCCATGAAGTAGGGTAGGAGGAGACTTGTATGGAGCATAAATACTGGCACAATCCTATTGGGCAGATTGCCTGTTTCTATGCTGTACATTCCATGTGAGTTCAGTGAGGTGCTACGACTGGCCTCATCATCCTTGAGTTGGGGAATGGTGGGTGGGTGGTGTGGGGGTAGAAAGGGGGAATGGGGGAGGGGGAAGTACATCAAAATTGATGCAAGTTTCCACCAATGATCATAATCCAGTGGCCCCTTTTCCTGTGCTGTGTGGTCTTTGGGCAAACGAAAGCTTAGGCTTTTGTGTGTATCCCTCTTTGCACATGCTTATGGATGTACTGTTAGAGGAAGGGTAAATGTGTGTTCTTACTATTATTTACCCCTCATATCGATAGGGTTTGCAACACTAAGTGTTACATATCACAGATTTATTAAACGTGTAATAATTAAACGAACACTAACAGCAGTATTTACAACAAAACCTTGTGAGTTTTAGCTGAAGAATTCAAACATTTACAACACGTTCACAATTCAGATCTTGGTATATAGCATGATCATCTTAATCACATTTCAACTTATCTATTCCAACAACCACTTTTTATATCTTTTTATTGTCCCTTTTATGTGACAATTTGCATGTTTTTACATTACATAATTACATCAAAAGGTGGCTTCCATTATGTTTCATTCAGGGGAATCTGGGAACAAGAGGAGGTTATTCAGTCCCTTGAGCCTGTACCAGCATTCAGTTAGGTTACGGACGATGTGTATCTCAATCCCATCTACCCATCTTGGTTCTGCAACCCTTAATATCCTGTCTAATCAAAATCTATCAAATTTAACTCTGAAAGCCTCTTAAGCTATCTGGGGAGAAAGTTCCAGATTTCCTCCAATCTTTGTGTGAATAAGCGCTTTCTTTCATCATCCCTGAAATACCTATCTAATTTTATGGTTGTACCCCCTTGTTCTGAATTCTGTCACCAGGGAAAATTGTTTTTTCTATCTACCCTATAAACGCCTTTCTCCAGTTCAGCACTGATTTGATGATGTTCTGTCCTTGCGACTCCAAATTTGTGTTACAATGATTGACATGGGTGAAAATAACATCTTTCAAGTCCATTATTTGAAGTTCCGATGAAGTCATATTGAACTCAAAACGTTAACTCTGTTTCTCTCTCTATACATGCTTCCAGACCTGCTGAGTTTTTCCAGCACTTTTTTTTATATATCTCAGATCTCCAGCATTCACAGTATTTTCCTTTTATCTTTCAAACCATGTTCTGATGAAAGGTCACAGACCTGAAACATCAACTCTATTTCTCTCTCTACAGATATTGCCTAAGCTGCTAAGTTTTTTGAGCATTTTTTGTTTTTATTTAACCTTCAAACGATCTCTGTTTCTAACTCCCTTTCCTTGACTATGAGAATCACACTTGTTGACTTTCCAACTCCATGCTGTGGTATTTCTCAGGCCGGTGTTTATCTTAAATGAGGCTTCAAGGCCTCCCTTCTACTGAAATAAATATTTTCTTCCTGCTTTGGTAGAAAGCAAGTTACTGCCTGTCCTGCTTGTGCTGCTGAAGTTAATAACCCTTTCCTACTTATGACACCTCTTAACTTTTCTCATGAAGCAGGTGGTGACAAACTTAGAATTTCAGTATACTTTTAACTATTTTAAAATTGTACAAATTTGGGAATCAAACTTCTTTACTTAACAAGCAAAGGCTAAAAGCTAACACTGCAATATAAGGAGAAATCATTGGCAGTATTCCATAGAATTACTTAGAACAGCACTGAAAAAGGCCATTTGACCCAACAGATTTATGCTCCATGAGCTTCCCCCAGCTTGCTTCATCTAACTTCATCTATCATCTTGATTAATAAAGAAATAACTTGCATTAATGCAATGAGTTCTGATGAAACGTAGTCGACCTAAATGTTAACTTTGTTTCTCTCTCCACACATGCTGCCTGACCTGCTGAGTGTTTCCAGAATCTTTCTGTTTTTACTACATTAAATATAATGCCTTTCAAAGCTTCTGGATGCCTTAAAGCACTTTGCAGCCAAAGAAGTATTTTGGAAGTGTGCTCATTCTAATCAGTCTTATTAACCCTTTCCTTACAGTACCATGGGTGAGCCTGCTCGCATCTTCACCAGGTACTAGGCTTTCCAGCAATGCTTGATGTGTGGGAGTGAGATTCCTGGCTGATTTACTCCTTGGTGCTATCCCAGGAGCTGGGGACAATTTCAATCCATACTAATGCTGGAAGATAAGTCTCAGTGCACTGTCATTATAAGGTCCAGGGGAAGCTTGGAGTCCACTGTGTTTGATAAAGTGACTGTTTTTACCCAAACAACTTAGATTCAAGCAAGGGAAGAAAATCCATGAAGCAGGATTCAACTATAAGTAACTGCTTAGGGCTAATTAACCTAATGAACTTGCATTTCTATAGCTCCTTTCACAACCCTAGGACATCCCAAAGCACTTCATAACTAAAGAAGTACTCCCAAAATGTGGTCATTTGTGATGTTGGAATCGTCACAGCCAATTTGCACATCACAAGCTCCCATAAACAGCAATATTATAATGACCAGGTAGTCCATTTTAGTGATGTTGGCTGAGGTATAAATATTGGTCAGGTCACATAAATAGGAGTAGATGTAGCCTGTTCATCATTCAATAAGATTATGGCTGGCCTGTGATCTCAATTCCACTTTCCTTCCTAATCCCCATGTCCCTTAATTTCTCTGGAATCCAATTAATCTCTCTCAGTCTTGAAAATACTCAGTGACTGTGCATCCACTGCTCTCTGGGGTAAATACCGGGGAGAACTCCTTTTTTCTCTTTGAATAGTGCCATGGGATCTTTTACATTCAACTGTGAAGTCAGATGGGGGCCTCCATTTTAAAATCTCATCCAAAAGACAGCACCCTATGACAGTGCAACACTCCCTTCAGCACTGCACTGGAGTATCAGCCTAGAGATCTGTGCTCAGATCTCTGGAGTGGGACTTGAGCTCGTGACTTTCAGATTCACAGGCAAGAATGCTACCAACCGAACCACAGTTAAAGAGCATCAGTAACCTGAAGGACGAATAGGTTATGAAGAAAATCAGCATCTAAACTGCAAGTCATGACGTGGACTCAAACTCCTGATAAAGAGTGATAGATTTGCACCTCATCCCATTGCTGAGAAATGTTTCACAGTATTTCACTGTGTGCTTCACATACAGTGAAATGCACTCATTGTTTTGTAAGTCAATGTGACAGCCAATTTTGTACAAAGTAAGGTCCCACAAACAGCAATGGGATGAAAGACCAGTTAATCTGTTTTTGGTGGTTTTTGGCTGTGAGAAGGAATGTTGTTCAGAAGAACTCTATACTCTCTGAATAATGTCATGGGAGCTTTATGGTCCACCTGAATGAATGAGACAAGCTAGACATTTCGCCATGAAAATAGGGCCTCCAACAATATAGCCCTCCTTCAGATTGGCACTGAAAGTTGTGTGCTCAAGTCCTGACGTGGGTTTAAACCCACACCCTTTGATGTAGTTAATGTCCCATTGACAGGCCATGTGCAACACAGTGCAATGCACATCTCCATTAATCCAAATGTCACTCAGACCCAGAGAGAGGAACCAGATTCCCCAGATTGTAGGAATGAGAATTGCAGGCCTGCAATGGAATGGGCCAGGTAAACTAAACTGTGCAGTGTGCTGCTGAGAGCACGGGGTTCTGTCTGACTGATCCAGACAGAGGGGGCACAGGGCTCTCTCTTACAGACCCAAACAGAGAGAACACGGGGGGGGTTCCATCTGATAGACCCAGACAGAGAGCGCAAGGAGTGTCGTGTGACTGATCCAGACAAAAAGGGCAAGGCGTTCCATCTGACTGATCCAGACAGAGGGAGAAATGGGTTCCATCTGATTGTTCCAGATGAGAGGGCATGGAATTCCATATGACTGACTTAGACGGATGGCATAGGGTTCTGTCTGATGACTGCTACCCAGGTCACTTAGTACAATATAAAATGCTGAGAAGCGTGGCCTGTTGTCTTCACCCATAATGATGTCTTATATAAAGCACAGTTGAAATAGAGCATCTTGAAGACTGAGTAGAAGAACACTGAAACCACAAGCAATGACTGTTCACAGTATTAGCACTTGACAGGCTTCCCAGTACAAACAGTCACCACTGAGACAACTGACTCAACCACACTTCCTTAAGCTTTGCATTTTTTGCCCACGTTCTCTCATTTTTGCACCTCTCCTGACTCCTTGCTGAGGTTCAATTTGATGTGCACAGACCGCAGCACTCCACTCAGGTTTTCTCAAACAAATGACCATTCTGTATCAGTTTATATAACAAGGGTGGAATCTTGTGCCCTCCCCCATGAAAAGATTATGTGGTGGGGGAGGCAGTATATCGGGTGGGATGGGTGGTGATTAGGAGCAGAAACTGTCTCTGGTTTTCACCCTCCCTTGCCAAGATGAACTGTACAATACCTAAGGGAAAGAAAAAGAAATTTAAAAATTGCATTTAATAGCGCTTTTCATGACCTCAGGATATTCCAATGCGCTTTACAGTCAATTAAGTATTTTAAAAGAGTAGTCATTGTTGTAAAGTAGGAATTGGAGTAACCAACTTGTGGACAACAAACCTCCACAAACAGCAACATGATAAATGTCCAGGTAAATTGCATTAGCGATGTTGGTTGCAGGGTAAATATTGGTCAGAACACTGGAAGAACTGTTTGAAATAGTCTCAGCTTAAACCCCATTGAGGTTTGGTGTGTGGGCGATGGAGCCCTGTTGTGGTTTGGTGTGTGGGTGATCAAATCTCACTGTGGTTTGGTGTGTGGGTGATCAAATCCCACTGTGGTTTGGTGTGTGGGTGATCAAATCCCACTGTGGTTTGGTGTGTGGGTGATCAAATCCCACTGTGGTTTGGTGTGTGGGTGATCAAATCCCACTGTGGTTTGGTGTGCGGGTGATCAAATCCCACTGTGGTTTGGTGTGTGGGTGATCAAATCCCACTGTGGTTTGGTGTGTGGGTGATCAAATCCCACTGTGGTTTGGTGTGTGGGTGATGTAACCCCATTGTGGTTTGGTCTGTGGGTGATCAAATCCCATTGAGGTCTGGTGTGTGGGCGAAGGAACCCCATTGTGGTTTGGTGTGTGGGTGATCAAATCCCACTGTGGTTTGGTGTGTGGGTGATCAAATCCCACTGTGGTTTGGTGTGTGGGTGATGTAACCCCATTGTGGTTTGGTGTGTGGGTGATCAAATCCCATTGAGGTCTGGTGTGTGGGTGATCAAATCCCATTGAGGTCTGGTGTGTGGGCGATGGAACCCCATTGTGGTTTTGTGTATGGCTGATGCACACCTTTGAGGTTTGGGAGTTAATTCATTTTGTTGTTGCACATTTTGTTGATATATGATCAAGCGAGGGCCACTTCATTCATTTGCATAGTATTTTGTTTAAATTCCCATGCTGTCCAGGGTCATCATATGACCATGCCACCAGATAAAATGTAAGTCTTTATTATATGCTTCAGTGAAGGCCTGGAAGCTGCCAGATCTCTTGCACATGGTGTCTAACTCATTGTGCAGATGTTGCATAATTATTTAATGACTGGCCTTCAGGAATGTGAAGGTTAAATTTTCAATCAATCCCTTATCTGTGCTCTGAATTAATTAAGTGTTTACTGAGTGCTATTCATAGCTCTAAAAGTCAATTAACATAAGGGCCTCAAATTTTGTTTGCTACCAATGTTAAAAGCATGACCTCATATTTGGACACTCTCCCAAATTGTATTTAAGCTTTGTTGGAGAAGCAGGAACTCTGTGCATTAACAGTGACTAAGTCTTACTCTGCTGAAGAAATAGACACCCTGTACATTTAGCCCAGCTAACCCTTACCCTGCAGGAGAAACAGGGGCTCTCAGTTACACAGTGAATAACCCTTACCCTGCTGGAGAAACAGGGGCTCTCAGTTACACAGTGAATAACCCTTACCCTACAGGAGAAACAGGGGCTCTCAGTTACACAGTGAATAACCCTTACCCTGCTGGAGAAACAGGGACTCTCAGTTACACTAAGATAAAAGCAAAAAACTGCGGATGCTGGAAATCCAAAACAAAAACAAAAATACCTGGAAAAACTCAGCAGGTCTGACAGCATCTGCAGAGAGGAACACAGTTAATGTTTCGAGTCCGTATGACTCTTCAGTTACACAGTGAATAACCCTTAACCTGCTGGAGAAACAGGGGCTCTCAGTCACACAGTGAATAACCATTACCCTGCTGGAGAAACAGGAATTATTTAGAGTAACTCTTTCCTTGCTGGATAAACAGGGACCCTCTACAGTTACATTCTGTCTAATGCTTTATGCACAGCTCACAGAAGCATTGCCATGACATCCCTCTCTGTTCCTCTTTTCCCCTCCCTTGTGTGAGGAATTGCCTGCAGTCTGGTTGACACCTCATTAAACAATATGGCTGAACTCTTGACCATGTACTCCCAAGCTGTCACTGTGCAACCCAGTCCCAGCTTTATCTAAAAAAAGACAAATACTTGCATTTCTCTAGTGCCTCAGGATGTCCCAAAGCACTCGAGAATCAATAGAGCACCTTTGAAGTATGTTGTGGGCAAGTGTAACAAGCTCCCACAAACAGCAATGGGACAAGGGGCTAGATAATTTGTTAGTGACGTTGAATGAGTAAATATAGGCCAGGACACCAAAAAGAACTTTCCTGCTCTTCTTTGAAATAGTGTCACGGGATCATTTTCTTCCATCTGAAAGGGCAGACATCTGAAAGATGGTATCTCCGACAATGCAGTGCTCCCTCAGCATTGCCTTTGAGTGCTAGCCAAAATTATGTACTCGAGCCTCTGGAGTGGGCCTTACAATACATGATCTTCTGACTTAGAGGCAAGAATGGTATTGATTGAGCCACAGCTGGCAGTGTGTTACTAAGCACCTTGATACAACTCAGTGGCACGGCCCGATCTCCAAATCCCTTTCCACAGACAGTGCTCTGCCTTCTCAGCCTTGAAGTTCCTCTGTTACATAGCTGGTGTTTGTCATAGTCTGGAGTACTGAAAGTTTGTGTGAATCTGATTTGTTTTTGGTTGTACAGAAAGGTATCCACCCCTCACCCACAGCATAATCAAGGCAAATATAGGATGCCATAAAGGCTAAACAATGGCCTGGATCTTGTGATCAGCAGCAAAGCAGAGGCATACGCCACTG
Source organism: Carcharodon carcharias (assembly GCF_017639515.1). NCBI lineage: Eukaryota > Metazoa > Chordata > Chondrichthyes > Lamniformes > Lamnidae > Carcharodon > Carcharodon carcharias. The sequence continues at coordinate 27,825,333 of NC_054486.1, forward strand.
ACTGTGTTTAAAAGTACATGCCTGCCCATTCATCAGCTGCAGTGGGAACTTGCTCCCCGGCTACAGTGTGGATCCATCGGTGAAGTAAGTAGGGAGGCCGAGTGGCAAGATGTGATTCCGGTGAAGCCACACCTCCTTTGACGTCATGAGTTGAATATGTGCCCCTTGAGGTCTGTCGTCAGCTCAATGTCAGGGAAATGCTTTTTAATGTTTTGTTATCTTTCCTCCATCTGGGGATAGGTGGGGTGGTGGTATTGGGGGTGACCAGTGTAGGGGGAAGCAAGAGTCTTTTCACACTCCTGTAGTTTTAAAGGGCTGTGCTCCTGATCAGGCTCTATGCTTGCTAGGAGCGGCCCTAAATAAATCCGCACAAATACTGGGATAAGTACTGCGAAATCAGCCCATGTTTTTCCATTTGATAGGTTCCAGTGGGACTATTAGAGTGGAATGCCCTGAAGCCCATTTTGGCAAACCAGAGCTTCCAGATTCAAGCGTAAGTTGGCTCCCTGGAAGTTGCAGTGCCATTGTGGCCTTCAACACCAACATATTTTTCAGCGTTTGTCACTACTGGGTCTGCATGATCCAGGCCAGTATGTTTTAACTCAGCTTTGAAACTATTCTGTCAGTGAGAACAAGATCAGTCAACCCCCTGAAAACAGACAAAACAGCATTGAATTGGGAAACACCTCCTGTGGTAGCTGGGCTTTGGGTGATCCCCAGGAATTTTGTTTTTAGTGCACAATATAACAGCAGTCTGGTCAGCCTGAAGGAGTTGGGAAAAAAAATGTGTTAAATATGCACTGCTACCTCACTTAGCGCCCAGTATGGGTCAGCACTGAGGGGAGCAAAGAACATCATCACAGTCTCTTCTATACACTGTAGAGTATACAGTAAACAACTAGAGTACACTCAGGTTATGTCCTTCACATTTACTCTCCATCTGGCTATCCTCTACACGCTTACATTCTGTCCCAGGATACCCTCTACATGTTTACTCCCCATCCCAGGATACCCCCTACATATTTACTCTCCACCTGGAATACCCCTTACATGTTTACACTCCATGCTGGATAATTCCAACACATGCACAGCGCACCTATTATAATTCCCATACGTGTACCGCATGTGGGATTACCCCCATACATGCACCACATGCAGGGCAACTCCTGGACATGTACCACACATGGGACAGCTTCTGTACATATACCGTATGTGGGACAGCTCCCATAGGTAAGCCATATGTGGGATAGCTCCTGTACATACACTGCACTTGGATAAATGTACCGTGTGCAGGACAGCTCCATACACATACCGTGTGTGTGGGACAGCTTCTGTACATGTACCACATGTGGGACAGAGCTCGTATATGTACCACATGCAGGGCAGTGCCCGTACATGTACCACACATAGGGTAACATCTACTGTACACAGGATAACTCCTGTACAGGTGCAGTACTCGCTAAGGCAATGCCTTTCATCTATTGCACGCTCTTGAATAACACATAGATTTACAGTATTCCCCCGAGAATATGCCTGTACATCAATAGTACAGTGTGATTCAATTACGTGTACAACAACCAATAGAACTCCATGGACTGGCTTAGCAGCACCGACCAGGACAATCCTAGGTTATTTTGTCTGTGCTAACTTTGATCTAAGCTGGGAGGAAGGGCTGGGGAGTAGGGTGAGGAGAAGGGCAGTCAAAGTCCCACAACTGACCTCAATGGCATGGGACAAGTGAAAGGATGTGTGGACGAGAAAATGGGTCAGCCAGGTTTCCTGCTTCTTCTGCTTCTCCAGTCATCATGCTCACATATCCAGATGTTGGACATGAACTGGAATGTGAAGCTATTCAACAACAAAAACAACAACCTGTATTTATATTGTGCCTTTAACCTAGTGAAACATCCCAAGACATTTCAGAATAGTGATTTTCAAAAATAATTTGACACTGAGCTTTATAAGGAAATATTAGGAATGGTGGCTTCATCACAGATGTAGGTTTTAAAAAGTGTGTTAGAGGAGAAGAGGTGGAGAGGCAAAGAAATTTAGAGAAGGAATTCCAGAGCTTAGGGTCTAGGAAGCTGAAGGCATAGCCACCAATGGATGCACAAGGTGCTAGGACTGGAGTGGAGAGATCTCAGAGGGTTATAGGGCTGAATGAAATTACAGCGAAAGAAGGGGGCAGGGCAAGGTTATGGAGAGATTCTAAAAGACTGAAAGTGCTAACTCGAGGTGTTGCTGGACCAGGAATCAATGTTCATGACTGCACATACTGCTGAGTCTTGTCGCACAAAGAATGACCACTGGTGAAGCATCACTGGAACAAGAGTTATAGTAAGGAGTCATTGCCTTCATGAAAGGAACATATTGGCATTGGGGAGGGTGGGTGGACAGTTGACTTGAGTAATTTAAAAGCAACAGCAATGCTTCTTTTGAAAATCATCATAAATTAAGCAGGCATATTTTGGTGATTGCCCAACTTGGATCCTTTGACAGCAGCCAGATGCGTGACTAATGGTAACTTACTCCTGGCTTCCATTCCCCTGCTTCTTGTTTACACCTCTGGAAAAAAAAGATCATATAGCAATTTTTCAAAGGTCAATATACAGCTTGAACCATAAATCCTGGAGAGCTTCTATTAGCAGTACAAGTAGCTTCGAAACTGCCCATTTCTGTTGCCCCCCCCACCCCCCACAAACAAACCAACAGTCCTGACACACAGGCCCTTCTTTACCTGTTTAGCTCTATAAACACACATGTGTTAACCAGACTTTCCCACTCATTTTCTCTGAGAAATTCCAACCATTTTAGCCCTCTCGGTTGTCAGCTGGCCCTCAGATGAAGTCTGAGCCACTGCTGTGCTAAACTTTATGGAGGCTTTAAGGCAGACTGCAGGCTATTTTTAACCAGGTTTTTGCTCATGGCACAGGTATTTTAAAAAGCTCCCTGTATATCAAACAGAAAGATTGAACGATGAATCATCTTCTGAGTCAGGGAGATTGATCCACTTTTTCTTTAAAGTCAAACAATCAAAGTGAAGCAGTCCATGATTGCCCAGCGAATAAACATACCAAATGTTGCTCCAGTTGTTGGCTAAGAAATAATGGTTATGGGTGCACAGTGCAAATGCTTGGCTGTATCCCTGATACTGAGCCATGTCTTCATCGTTGCTGGGTCAAAATCCAGGAACTCCACAGCTAACCATCGACAATAGGCTCCAGTCAAGAACGTGATGGAATACTCTCCACTTTACTGAATGGGGGCAGCTCCAACAATGCTTGTGAAGCTCAACATCATCCTTCCTCCTGACATTCACTGCCTCCATCACTGATGCATTGAGGCTGTAGCATGTACGATCTCCAGCACGCACTGCAGCAACTCAGCAAACTTAATTAACAACATCTCTCTCCTCTATGATCTCTGCCATCCAGAAGGACAACAGCAACAATGTCACGGAAACACTGCCACCTTCAAGACCCCCTTGCAAGTCACACACCATCCTGACTTGCAAATATATCCCAACTTCTTCATCATTAAAAGGTCAAAATCCCGTAACTCCCTACCTAACTACATTGTGGTGGTAAAGGTACCTATACCACATGGACTGCAGCAGTTCAAGGAAGCAGCTCACCAACACCTTCATAAAGCAATTTGGGATGGGCAATAGATACAAAAAAAAGTGGACTTTCATTTATATAGCATGTTTCACATTTTCAGTATGTCCCACACTGAATTACACAGGGTTACATGGAATTTTATAGCACAGAAACAGGCTATTCAGCCCAACCACTCTTTAACAGTTTATGTGCTCCACATGAACCTCCCATCTAATTCCATCAACATATCCTTCTATTCCATTGTCTCTCATGTACTTAGAGAGCTTTCCCTTGAATGTTTTTATGCTATTCACCTCAACCACTCCTTGTGGTAGCGAGTTCCACATTCTAACCACTCTCTGGATAAAGAAGATTCTCCTGAGTTCCTTAGTGGATTTATTCGTGACTATCTTATATTTAACAGAGTTTTCTCTTTCTATTTGCCTGTCCTTTCTGATTCTCAGTGTCCAATTTTTCTTCTCTCTGAGTTTTCTTTTCTAATTCTTTCACTGATCCACGCTTTGCTGAAGAACAGTAATCAGGGTCTAATTTAACTGGGAAACATATGAACATTGGAGCAGGAGTAGGTCATTTGGCCCCTTGAGCTTGTTATTCCACTCAGTTAGATTGTGGCTAATTTGTATCTGAACTCCAGCTGTGGTTCCTAATGTTTAATACCTTTACTGACCATTAGCCTTGAATGTAGTTCAGCATGTCCACCCATTGCTTTCTTAAAGTCATGAACCAGGGTTAAGTATGGCTCTAACTGATTAGCAGAATAATATACCATGCTCTACATGCCATAACAGTTCAATCCTTAGGTCACGTTTTGGGATTTCTGGCTATTTCATGATTCAAGCATAACTTGCACACTTCCATTCCAACCTCCTTCCATCAGCGTTTTTAATTGCTTTTTGTAGTTGTCTCCTAGCTTTAAGCGATTTTTGTACTGATTCCTAAATTTCTTTGCTCCTTTACAATTCTAAGTTTCTCACCACTTAGAAAATACTTCAATTTATCTTTCTTGGGTTACAAGTGGATGACCTCACACTTACACACACTGAACTCCATTTGTCATTATTTTGTTCCATTCATTTAATCTATTAATGTCTCTTTGCAACTTGCTGCTCCTCATTGCACTACTTACTGTCCCTCCTAATTTAGTGCCATTGGCAAACATGGATGCGCAATTATCTATTCCTTTAAAAAAATCTGGTGAAAAATTGGGGCCCCCGAACAGCCCCATTCACGGAGACACCGTCTTTTCCTAACATCTAGTCACAGACACAAGCTCTCCCTCTAATCATCCAGTAGATGAGCACTCTATCTCTACTGATCTTCTGGTCTGGTTGCAGGTCTGAGGGGACATTGCTGTTTTGTCCCAGGAGTAGAGTCAGTGCCGTAATCAGGAATTCCCAATTCTAGTACCTCTGCGCTGGAAACAAAGTAGCAGTCAGGTGACAGCTGCTGCCAGCCAGATCACAGGAGCAACAAATTGGCTGTCCCTGTGCCAACTGGTATCCCAAGGATCAAGATAATGGCAGATCTTGGTACCCAGTCATACACACGAGAAAAATCCCAGGTTCTGAGTTAGCCGATCTCAACCACCCCTCGGGCACCAACAATTAATCTGAAAACCTCTGAGAAATGGAGATACCACTGTGCCACTAACCAATGATCCCTGTTGGAATGGTACAGAGATTCTAGAACTAGAGGTCACGGTTTAAAAATATAGGGTCGCTCAATTAAGACAGAGATGAGGAGAAATTTTTTCTCTCAGAGGGTCATGAGTCTTTGGAACTCTCTTCCTCAAAAGGCAGTGAAAGCAGACTCTAAGCATTTTTAAAGCAGAGCTAGCTAGATTCTTACAGAGATAAAAACAAAAAAACTGCGGATGCTGGAAATCCAAAACAAAAACAGAATTACCTGGAAAAACTCAGCAGGTCTGGCAGCATCGGCGGAGAAGAAAAGAGTTGACGTTTCGAGTCCTCATGACCCTTCGACAGAACTTGAGTTCGAGTCCAGGAAAGAGCTGAAATATAAGCTGGTTTAAGGTGTGTGTGTGGGGGGCGGAGAGATAGAGAGACAGAGAGGTGGAGGGGGTTGGTGTGGTTGTAGCGACAAACAAGCAGTGATAGAAGCAGAATATCAAAAGATGTCAACAACAATAGTACAATAGAACACATAGGTGTTAAAGATAAAGTTGGTGATATTATCTAAACGAATGTGCTAATTAAGAATGGATGGTAGGGCACTCAAGGTATAGCTCTAGTGGGTTTTTTTTTTTATTTTATATAATGGAAATAGGTGGGAAAAGGAAAATCTTTATAATTTATTGGGAAAAAAAAAAGAGAAGGGGGAAACAGAAAGGGGGTGGGGATGGGGGAGGGGACTCACGACCTAAAGTTGTTGAATTCAATATTCAGTCCGGAAGGCTGTAAAGTCCCTAGTCGGAAGATGAGGTGTTGTTCCTCCAGTTTGCGTTGGGCTTCACTGGAACAATGCAGCAAGCCAAGGACAGACATGTGGGCAAGAGAGCAGGGTGGAGTGTTAAAATGGCAAGCGACAGGGAGGTTTGGGTCATTCTTGCGGACAGACCGCAGGTGTTCTGCAAAGCGGTCGCCCAGTTTACGTTTGGTCTCTCCAATGTAGAGGAGACCACATTGGGAGCAACGAATGCAGTAGACTAAGTTGGGGGAAATGCAAGTGAAATGCTGCTTCACTTGAAAGGAGTGTTTGGGTCCTTGGACGGTGAGGAGAGAGGAAGTGAAGGGGCAGGTGTTGCATCTTTTGCGTGGGCAAGGGGTTGTGCCATAGGAGGGGGTTGAGGAGTAGGGGGTGATGGAGGAGTGGACCAGGGTGTCCCGGAGGGAGCGATCCCTACGGAATGCCGATAAGGGGGGTGAAGGGAAGATGTGTTTGGTAGTGGCATCATGCTGGAGTTGGCGGAAATGGCGGAGGATGATCCTTTGAATGCGGAGGCTGGTGGGGTGATAAGTGAGGACAAGGGGGACCCTATCATGTTTCTGGGAGGGAGGAGAAGGAGTGAGGGCGGATGCGCGGGAGATGGGCCGGACACGGTTGAGGGCCCTGTCAACGACCGTGGGTGGAAAACCTCGGTTAAGGAAGAAGGAGGACATGTCAGAGGAACTGTTTTTGAATGTAGCATCATCGGAACAGATGCGACGGAGGCGAAGGAACTGAGAGAATGGGATGGAGTCCTTACAGGAAGTGGGGTGTGAGGAGCTGTAGTCGAGATAGCTGTGGGTGTCGGTGGGTTTGTAATGGATATTGGTGGACAGTCTATCACCAGAGATTGAGACAGAGAGGTCAAGGAAGGGAAGGGAAGTGTCAGAGATGGACCACGTGAAAATGATGGAGGGGTGGAGATTGGAAGCAAAATTAATAAATTTTTCCAAGTCCTGACGAGAGCATGAAGCAGCACCGAAATAATCATCGATGTACCGGAGAAAGAGTTGTGGAAGGGGGCCGGAGTAGGACTGCAACAAGGAATGTTCCACATACCCCATAAAGAGACAGGCATAGCTGGGGCCCATGCGGGTACCCATAGCCACACCTTTTATTTGGAGGAAGTGAGAGGAGTTGAAGGAGAAATTGTTCAGCGTGAGAACAAGTTCAGCCAGACGGAGGAGAGTAGTGGTGGATGGGGATTGTTCGGGCCTCTGTTCGAGGAAGAAGCTAAGGGCCCTCAGACCATCCTGGTGGGGGATGGAGGTGTAGAGGGATTGGACGTCCATGGTGAAGAGGAAGCGGTAGGGGCCAGGGAACTGGAAATTGTTGATGTGACGTAAGGTGTCAGAGGAATCACGGATGTAGGTGGGAAGGGACTGGACAAGGGGAGAGAGAAGGGAGTCAAGATAACGAGAAATGAGTTCTGTGGGGCAGGAGCAAGCTGAGACGATCGGTCTACCGGGGCAGTTCTGTTTGTGGATTTTGGGTAGGAGATAGAAGCGGGCCGTCCGAGGTTGGGCAACTATCAGGTTGGAAGCTGTGGGAGGGAGATCCCCAGAGGAGATGAGGTCAGTGACTGTCCTGGAAACAATGGCTTGATGTTCAGTGGTGGGGTCATGGTCCAGGGAGAGGTAGGAGGAAGTGTCTGCGAGTTGACGCTCAGCCTCCGCGTGGTAGAGGTCAGTGCGCCAGACAACAACAGCACCACCCTTGTCAGCGGGTTTGATGACAATGTCAGGGTTGGACCTGAGAGAATGGAGTGCAGTAAGTTCAGAGAGAGACAGGTTAGAATGGGTGAGAGGAGCAGAGAAATTGAGACGACTAATGTCGCGCCGACAGTTCTCAATGAAAAGATCGAGAGAAGGTAAGAATCCAGAGGGAGGGGTCCAGGTGGAGGGAGAATATTGAAGATGGGTAAAAGGATCCGTTGAACTGGGAGAGGACTCCTGCCCAAAGAAGTGAGCCCGGAGACGAAGACGGCGGAAGAAGAGTTCAGTATCATGCCGAGCCCGAAATTCATTGAGGTGAGGGCGTAAGGGTATGAAACTAAGTCCTTTGCTGAGCACTGAACGTTCAGCATCGGAGAGGGGAAGGTCAGGGGGTATAGTGAATACACGGCTGGGGTTGGGATTGGAAGATGGGGTGGGGACGGAGGGACAGGCAGGGGTGGAGGGTCCTAGATGGGTGTTGGTGTCGATGAGTTGTTGGAGCTTGCGTTCCTTAGCACTTGAGAGAAAGAGAAAAAGTTTCTTGTTGAGGCGTCGGATGAGCCGAAGGATAAAATGAAACTGGGGGCACGCGCAGCTTTGAAAAAGGGTACGGCGGTGCTGCTGGAGGGAGAGGTCAAGTGTGTTCATATGGCGGCGCATGGCACTGAGAGTGGATTTCAGAATGTGACGGGAACAGCAGTCCGAGAAACGTTTTATGTCCCGGAGATACCTGTAATCCTGGGTGGGTTCGAAACATGAGGGGTGGAATTTCAGTTGAAATCCATGTGGGGTAAGTCGGAGACGGAGACAGTCACTGAGAAAGGAGATATGGCTGTGAAAGCGGGTTTTAGTAAACACCTTGTCAAACACTAGGAGAGAAATGGAAAGCAATGAAGGTGAACAAGGCAACAGAGAAATCCGGAAATCTTGTCGCAGAGAGGAACAGAACTTCTTCAAGGAGGTAGGCATTTCTTGAAGAGCAGTGGCAGTCAATTAAACACAGAGATAAAAACAAAAAAACTGCGGATGCTGGAAATCCAAAACAAAAACAGAATTACCTGGAAAAACTCAGCAGGTCTGGCAGCATCGGCGGAGAAGAAAAGAGTTGACGTTTCGAGTCCTCATGACCCTTCGACAGAACTTGAGTTCGAGTCCAGGAAAGAGCTGAAATATAAGCTGGTTTAAGGTGTGTGTGTGGGGGGCGGAGAGATAGAGAGACAGAGAGGTGGAGGGGGTTGGTGTGGTTGTAGCGACAAACAAGCAGTGATAGAAGCAGAATATCAAAAGATGTCAACAACAATAGTACAATAGAACACATAGGTGTTAAAGATAAAGTTGGTGATATTATCTAAACGAATGTGCTAATTAAGAATGGATGGTAGGGCACTCAAGGTATAGCTCTAGTGGGTTTTTTTTTTTATTTTATATAATGGAAATAGGTGGGAAAAGGAAAATCTTTATAATTTATTGGGAAAAAAAAAGAGAAGGGGGAAACAGAAAGGGGGTGGGGATGGGGGAGGGGACTCACGACCTAAAGTTGTTGAATTCAATATTCAGTCCGGAAGGCTGTAAAGTCCCTAGTCGGAAGATGAGGTGTTGTTCCTCCAGTTTGCGTTGGGCTTCACTGGAACAATGCAGCAAGCCAAGGACAAGGACCCTGCTCTCTTGCCCACATGTCTGTCCTTGGCTTGCTGCATTGTTCCAGTGAAGCCCAACGCAAACTGGAGGAACAACACCTCATCTTCCGACTAGGGACTTTACAGCCTTCCGGACTGAATATTGAATTCAACAACTTTAGGTCGTGAGTCCCCTCCCCCATCCCCACCCCCTTTCTGTTTCCCCCTTCTCTTTTTTTTTCCCAATAAATTATAAAGATTTTCCTTTTCCCACCTATTTCCATTATATAAAATAAAAAAAAAAACCCACTAGAGCTATACCTTGAGTGCCCTACCATCCATTCTTAATTAGCACATTCGTTTAGATAATATCACCAACTTTATCTTTAACACCTATGTGTTCTATTGTACTATTGTTGTTGACATCTTTTGATATTCTGCTTCTATCACTGCTTGTTTGTCGCTACAACCACACCAACCCCCTCCACCTCTCTGTCTCTCTATCTCTCCGCCCCCCACACACACACCTTAAACCAGCTTATATTTCAGCTCTTTCCTGGACTCGAACTCAAGTTCTGTCGAAGGGTCATGAGGACTCGAAACGTCAACTCTTTTCTTCTCCGCCGATGCTGCCAGACCTGCTGAGTTTTTCCAGGTAATTCTGTTTTTGTTCTAGCTAGATTCTTGATTAACAAGGGGGTGAAATGTTATCGGGGTAGATGAGAGGTTACAATCAGGTCAGCCATGATCTTATTGAATGGTGGAGGGCTGAGCAGCCTATTCCTGTTCCTAATTAGTATGTTCATATAATGATGGGGGTTGCGTTCAGGATTGAGGCTCAAGCTGATATCCCCAGAAACAATTAGCCTGCTGGTGCCCAATGTCCAGGATTGGAGCTGGAGAATGGCCACTTGGATAGGTGCTTGAGGTTATCACCACCAGCAGAACTGGACCCCAATCAGGTGTCAAGGTCTTCAGGAGAAGGGGGAAAGATTGCAAGAGGGACAAAGAAAACATGCTTGTTCATCAATCAATGGTTTCACTGTGGCCATCCCATGTGGGTGCTTTTTCTAAAACACATCTAAACATAATGGCGTGCAAGCAGGGTAATCATTACTTACCTATCTACTATTCACTTTAGCAGAAGTATTGCATTTTCAATCTGCTGAAATTGGTGTCTGAATGTAAACTGGAGAAGAGGGAGGAAAACGACTGGATAACACCAACTCGCCAAATAGCATATCCTAAATTTCAGAAAAGGCTACGTACTCATTCTTGAGTGGAGCATTGCTCCACCCTATATCTAAAGCTACATAGGGGTCAAAGTTTATTATTAAATGCAATATCATTCAGGGAGAGCAAAAGACCTGCATTTGTGCTGGGAGAGGGGTTATCTGACCTGTTCTAATACTGGCATAAGAATACCAACCTGTATTGATGCTGAGGTAGAGGTATCAGACTAGTTTTGATGCTGGTATAGGATCCAGGATTTGTCCATTTCTGGCACGGCTTCTTGGGATAGGGTACAGTACTGGATGTTTACTGGGTTGGGTTAAGCGCAGCAGCCTGTATCAGTATTAGGTGTTGGTGCAAGTTGGTCTATGGTGTTGAGCTGAGAACAAAGGTACTGGTTATTCCTCTGCTCCACATTGTGCTTTCTCGATACTCTACATATCCTGCATTCCCAACACCTATCTAAGAAAGTGCCAAAGGCTTTATCTCTTCACTCTGGGATGGTTAATAAATTTTCCAATAAGATTTCCAGGATCTTGTGGCTGGCATGTTTTTTAGATTAAGCCCAAAGTGTGCCATCTGGAGAATACACGCAGGCTGGATTTCAAATGAATAATTTTCCTTTGTGCAAGCATTCTCTGTGACTCATACCCATCCCAGCCAGTAAGAGAGAGGGGCTTAAATCGACAGCATTTGCAAGGCTAACAGGCACAACTCTGGAAGCCTCTCCAGTGTGCTGAGATTTGGAAGAGTATGCAAATTTCATCAATGTGTTTGTATGCAAGGGGAAATAGACACTCCCAAACCCTGAATAAAAACTCCCCTGAATATATCTTTTATGGGGTTGGATGAGATGAAAGAGTGATTCTGCCTCCACCATATGACCATAATTTCAGGAAAGACATTCTTGTGGTAACTCTGCAGTTCTTCTGAACCTGTTATCCTGACTCATTGAATGAATCTCTGAGGTCTCTCATCCTATCGGCTGCTGACTCACAGTGTCACTGGATCCCTGGGGCCTCTAACCCTGTCGGGTACAGAATCACAGTGCCAGTCAATCCCTGAGGCCACTCACCCTATCAGGTGTTGACTCACAGTGACACTGGATCCCTGAGGTCTCTCACCCTATCGGATACTGAGTCACTGTGCCAGTCGATCCCTGAAGCCTCTCACCTTATCAGGTGTTGACTCACAGTGACATTGGATCCCTGAGGCCTCTCACCCTATTGGGTGCTGAGTCACGGTGACAGTCGATCTGAGACTTCTCATCCTATCGGGTGCTGACTCACGGTGACACTGGATCCCTAAGGCCTCTCACTCTAGTCCGTATGTGTTAGTGTGAATGTGAGA